>NW_011500026.1:47067-50956 GCF_000495115.2 Populus euphratica
CCAATTACCGAATAGTGTTCTGGTTTGGATTGCACCGACATCTCTTTTCTAAGTTTGGCCATCTCTTTATCCTTGCAATTTAAGTTCTTAAAGTCATCAGTCAATATTTTCATTTATGTGATAGGCCTGCATTTAAAATGAACATTTACCATAAATTAAAGGTATCTTATATTATTAGATATATTATTATAAAACATGTTTTAGTTAAGGAGTTATTGATACTTTAAGTGCATTGTCAAGATAACTTTATCTCCTTTCTTGAGCCCTTTCTGATGAACATAGTTATCCATTTCGCCCTTTAGCCAAGGTTTCGAATACTTACCTTCATTGCGGATGGAGACCTTAAGACTCCATTGCTGTTCGTTCATGTCAAATGCCACAAATTGGACCGAGTTCTGACCATCTAGCATGGGGAAGGCCGAGAGACTCCTAGCCGGAAATTCAAGTCGCTTATTTTTTGCGTTGCTCTCAGAGAGTATTTTGTTCATCACCTCCATTTTTTGTTACAATCAAACGGGTTAAGCAAATGGTTTGAAGGATTATAGTTCAGATCTGTAACAGTTTTTTTTCAGGTATTTTTTTTCCTTTATTATTTTCTTTATGTTTTTATCTTCTTCTTTGTTTGGATCTGTAAAAATTATGGCATAAATCCTTTGATATTTTTGATAAATTTGCTACTTGTCATATTTTTTCCATAACATTTTCATAACACAGTTTTCTTTTTCTTCTTATCTTGTCACGTTCAATAGTTAAAACTAATAAAATTCATCAAGCAACCCATAAAAAAAACATTTTTACCATGACTGTTTTCTTCTTCATCAATCACAATCGGCAGCACAAATTTCTAACCAAACAAGAGGGGAATTTCTAACCAAACAGAGACGCAAAACCGGGGGGCGGGGGGGGGAGATTATTGTGAACAAAGAGAGGCAAAACGAGGGGGGGCGATTTCTGTTAACTAAGAGAGACTTAACTGTGAATATCCTTTTGCAAAATCCCCAAACTTCCCGAGTAAAAAGCAGCCCCTCCCTGTTATCCTATCCTTGGATCCGGCTACCATATCCAGGGTGGAAACAGAAAGAGAGAGGCAAAGTAAAATGGGGGGGACCCGTTAATGTGTTGAAAATCAACCCTTGCTCTCTTTTTATTTCAAGTCACAGCGTTACCAGAACAAGTAGCCGGGGAAGAGAGGGAGGAGAAACCGAGAGGGAGAGGGAACAGGGGAATGGGGGAAATTGATAGGAAGGGGGAATAGGGGAATGGGGGAGACCAAGAGGTAGAGGGGAATGGGAACAGGGGAAAGGAACAAGGGAAGTGGTACCGAGAGGAGAGGGAAATGGGAACGGTGCAATTGGGGAATGTTATATAACAGGGGAAATGAGGAGTGAATGTTATATAATAGGGGAAATGGGGAATTATAGAAACCAAGAGGATGAGGGGAATGTTATATGATAGGGGAAATGGGGAATTATAGAAACCGAGAGGGTAAGGGGAATGGGAGAATGGGAAGGGAACAAAGGAATTATAACATAACCTAATAAATATAAATTTATGTTTTATTTTGCTTTGATTAATTTATGATTAGTGTTTGATTATATTTGTTACATATGGATAAATTTATGGGACTGTCGCACCCCTGCGAGCGGAGCGTGACGATCCTCGATTGATTTCAGGGTCTTTGTTTTGATTCATGGACAAAGGGAGTCGTTACCTAGTATTATGGTCACTAGGAAACCTAACTGGTCTTTCAAAGATTCTATGACAAGGAACTGGTTGCGTAAAAGAAAGGTATTAACACCACTAGTACGGCTTACCTAAGGTAAGCCGCTTGGTGTTTGGTTTACCTTATAATTACTATAGTGTTGGAGTTTTCTAATCCCATCAGTTTTCATAGGTTTGATTCACATTAAATTTATTAAGATAGAAATCCAAGAAAATTCCACATGCTTTAAAAACTCATTTTTCCCTTAGTATTTCAAGAGTTTTTGCGACTCGTAAATCATAAGGAGGAGAGGTAAAATTTAGAAATCTAAGAAAATTCAGAGCGCTTTAAAAGCTTCATTTTGTCTTAGTGTTTCATACTTTGATGGCTCGTAAACCGTGGAGTTAAAAATTGAAATGTCCTCAATTATAATCGAGGCTTCTTTCAAGGATATGTGTTGACTTGTTATTTCTAGAAAAATATTTTGGATATTAACCACTTGCGTTTCTTTATCCAAATATTAATAGCGAATAATAACAAATTATTCCCAATAATATTTTGGATATTCATCTTTTAGGGATTTCTTTATCCAAACATTAACGGTGAATAATAAATAAATTCCCTCAAAAAATAAGATTTTTATATTTTTTGGAATATTGGCTAACACCATTTGGAGTTTTACAAACATGTTGTAAAATCCAGAATGCAAGAAAATAATTTTTGTGTTTAAGAAATCTATGCAAAAATATATTTTCAAAACTTCAAATATTTGCTGCTCTTTTTTTATTAAAAAACATTCAAAAAATGTTAGAGTATTGACCGTATACAACACACAAAAAATATTTTTTATATTTTTCTTTGTCATAAAACACAAACATCACCCTTAATCGTAATTAAAGTCAACAAACCACATATTAGTCAAATTCTTAAGGCTTTAATAAATCAGTTATTAAATTCCAAAAAAATATGTAGAAACATGTTCTTATATTTTCACGGGAAATACAACTTGATTTTATTTGTTCTTCACATACTTGACTATATTAAATTAATTTTTTTATCCTTTTGATTTTATAAAAAAAAAAAAAAAACAAAAAAAAAAGTTTTTTGCTTGCGGCGGTACTGTTCACTTGCCATGTTACAAAATAACAAAAATTAAAATTACCCAAACAAGACCTTAACAATTCAAAAATTACACAACACACCCCTAGAAATACAAAAACTGCAGGGAAGCCTTCTGGGATAATAGAAACAGTGGCAGCGCGTCTTCTCCATGCATTGCTGTCACTAGCAGCGTGTGGGCTCACGATCCACCGCAAGAATCCACGCAGACAGTAGGGTATGGAACGATTTCCTCCTTTCTTCTCTTCCCTGTTGACGATGAGGACCACCATCACCTGCAAAGCAAAGAAACACAAACAACAATGTTTCCAGTTCTCTCTCCTTTTTAGATCTATTCTCTTTTATTTTTTTTCAGTTCATTGTTATTTCCTTCTCCAGGTGATCGATCCGGCAGTTGTGGGAGGAGTGCTGGAGACTGGAGGCAGACAGAACTGAGATCTGTAGGCGCCGCTGTGTTGGGCTGCTACTGGAGGCTCCGCTTCTGTCTGGACGAGCTGGTTGATTGGCAGTGAAGGAGATCGGCTGCTGCTATGGTGGGTTTCTGTAGACATATTGTTTTCCATGACCAGCATCAATAAATCATATATATTGGTATTTTATATTACAGTGATTATTTTTCATAACCAGCACAAATCAAATCATATATCTATGGTATTTTATATTGAAATAATTATATATGATTCAATAATTATCTCTTTGACATATTGCCTCCTTAATATTAGCTCTGATGTTCTATGTTATCGTCACATGTAAACCCCTATTTAAAAAAAAAAATTATAAAAACATGGGTCAAAAATTGGGTTACAACAGATGCCTCCTTTTTACAATGCTTACGAAGCAAAACTTGTCAAGTGCTTCGTGATTAGTACTTAAAAGTGTATTTTTATCAAAGTTTTATATCATCATTTTGCACTCGAAGTATCAATAACTCCTTAACTAAAACATGTTTTATAATAACATATCTAATAATATAAGATACCTTTAATTTATGGTAAATGTTCATTTTAAATGCAGGCCTATCACATAAATAAAAGGATTGATTGATGAATTTAAGAACTGAAATTGAAA
>NW_011500026.1:51811-74299 GCF_000495115.2 Populus euphratica
TTGTTATTCTTGTTGTATTATTGTTATTTATAATTTGTACAATTAACCTCCCTATGGTTCGACCCCGATCTTACCAGGTTATTTATTACTTCGACACTCCTGCACTTGGGAGAAGACATCAATCTTTTCATCGTGTCACTTCGCGTAGTAAGTGTTGTAAAGATAAATTGTCTGATTATGCTAAAACTCAGTGCTTTTTCTAAACAAAGGTCTCCCTATCAGATAACCTGCCTAACTTAAAATTCTTAAAAAACTCCATGCTTTTCTAAGAAATGGTCTTAATATGGGGTGACCAGTCCATCTTAAAATTCTTAGAAAACTTCACGCTTTTCTAAGAAACGGTCTCAATATCAAGTGACCGGCCCCTCTTAAAATTCTTAGAAAACTCCATGTTTTTCTAAGAAACGATCTCAATATCGGGTGACCGGTCCCTTTTAAAATTATTAGAAAACTCCACGCTTTTCTAAGAAACAATCTCAATATCAAGTGACTGGCTCCTTTTAAAATTCTTAGAAAACTCTACTCTTTTCTAAAAAACGGTCTCAATATTGGGTGACCTACCCATCTTTAGATTCTTAGAAAACTCCACACTTTTCTAAGAAACAGTCTCAATATCAAGTGACAGGTCCATTTAAAATTCTTAGAAAACTCCACGCTTTTCTAAGAAATGGTTTCAATATCAGGTAATCGGCCCCTCTTAAAATTCTTTAGAAAACTCTGTGTTTTCTAAGGAATGGTCTCAATATCGGGTGACTTGCCCATCTTAAGATTCTTAGAAAACTCCATGCTTTTCTAAGAAACGGTCTCAATATCAGGTGACCGGCCCTTTTAAAATTCTTAGAAAACTCCACGCTTTTCTCAAAAACGGTTTCAATATCAGGTAACCGACCCCTCTTAAAATTGTTTAGAAAACTCCAAGCTTTTCTAAGAAATGGTCTTAATATCGGGTGACCTGCCCATCTTACAATTTTTAGAAAACTCCATACTTTTCTAAGAAACAGTTTTAATATCAAGTGACTGGCATATCTTAAAATTCTTAGAAAACTTCACGCTTTTCTAAGAAACAGTTTCAATATCAGGTAACTGGCCCCTCTTAAAATTCTTTAGAAAACTCCACGTTTTTCTAAGGAATGGTCTCAATATCGGGTGACTTGCCCATCTTAAGATTCTTAGAAAACTCCATGCTTTTCTAAGAAACGGTTTCAATATCAAGTGGCTGGCCCATCTTAAAATTCTTAGAAAACTTCACGTTTTTTTAAGAAACGGTTTCAATATCAGTTAATCAACACCTCTTAAAATTCTTAAAAAACTCCACGTTTTTCTAAGGAATGGTCTCAATATCAGGTGACTTTCCCATCCTAACATTCTTAGAAACACTCTATATTTTTCTAAGAAATGGTCTCAGTATCGGGTGACCTGCCCATCTCAAACTTTAAAAGAAATCATCTTACCTCGAGGAAATGAATCAGTGTTGGTTCACAATTCCTATCCTTTTCCTTAGTTCTGTTGACATGAGATTTTGTACCTCAGCGGTTTTCCCAAAAACTTGGAACTATTTTGGCCTTCGTCAAACCTTACGACTAGCTAGGACTTACATTCTTCAAGACAGACACATATTCTATTTTGACTTGACTCATTACACAACCAGAGTGAACTGCGGGCACCTCCAAAAGATAGTTTCTCCTTGCCTGTCACACTTAGCATGAGCCCAGTCTCATGCTTCGATTGATGGAGAGCTATTACTGCTGATCATCAATTGAATACCAGAAACCGAAATGCTTTCTTTCAGCTCTGATACGATAAATTCTTTCGCCATTCTCTTCCTCGTGCATTGTCAAGATAACTTTATCTCATTTCTTAAGCCCTTTCTGATGAACATAGTCATCCCATTCGCCCTTTAGCCAAGGTTTCGGATACCTACCTTCATTGCGGATGGAGACCTTAAGTCTCCATTGTTGTTCTTGCATGTCAAACGCCACAAATTGGACCGAGTTCTGACCATCTGGCATGGGGAAGGCCGAGAGACTCCTAGACGGAAATTCGAGTCGCTTATTTTTAGCATCGCTCTCGGAGAGTATTTTGTTCATCACCTCCATTTTTTGTTACAATCAAACGGGTTGAGCAAATGGTTTGAAGGATTAAAGTTCAAAGAAGGGTTCGTGGTGTGAGAGTTCAAGCAAGATAGTGATACATATATATAGTAATGATCATATGAACATCTGAGAGTTAAAAAATTAGAGAAGTCTTAATCATAGGTGATGTTAAGTTGGTGATCGAACGTTTACATGTCAATTTTTGTTAATCATCGCACAACACTGACCAGATTTTAGATTGTGATTAACGATGCTGCAATGCAAGAATGTTCAGAAGGGTACTAGAGATACTTCCAATCATTTAACTTGGAAAATTGAGTATCATCTTATGCACACTTCAGCGGGTATTTGCTTACGAAACCTGACCAAGAAAGTCAGGATCTGCCTTTCGTGCGATATTAGGGTGATTGTCGCTCGCTCCAATATAATTTTCTTAATTGTGGTGCGACAAAGTGCAAAATGTCCTCTTGTCTCTCTTGTTGATATTTTGGATTTTAATATCTTTATAAATTTGGATTTTAGACCTTTGTCTTTAGAACTGATCCAATCAACAAAGCTGGTCGGTCGCCAGGATATAGGCCTTGGTCGTAAGTAAGCGGGCGCTTGGGATTAAGAGAGAAAAAGATACAAGTGTTTGTAAACTTATCTTGTGATATTAGGGTGGTTGTCGCTCGTTTAATCGAGCGACGATGGCCTTCTATGTTGTATTCAGTATTGTGAAAGATCAGAAATAATCGATTACATTAGCTTACCACTCTATTATGGTTCGACAATACATAGACAACTCACATCTTCGCCAATCACCCTAATATCACAAGATAAGAATACATAGACAAGTCACATCTTTTGAAAATTAAAATGATAGTTTTTATTTTAAATTAGTTTTTTAGTGTTTTTTTATCGTTTTGATATGCTAATATTACAATTTATTCTTTAAAATATATAAAAAATATTATTTTAATTCATTTTCAAGAAAAAACTATTTAAAAAATAACTTTTATCACACTCTTAAACACTCTCAAAGCTATTCAATTAATCTTATAGATAAGATTTTTATATTACAATTAAATAACTATTTTAAAAAAAGGCTTAAATTATTAGATTAACTTTAGTAAATGACTTTATATTACTATTTAATAAAAGTTTTTAAAATTTTAAATTTACATGGACTAATATCTTATGCTAATTTTTTTTTAATTTAATTAATTGAAAAAATCACTTACAGAATTCTGTTTGATTAAATAAAAAAACCTTTCAAATATACTATCTTTCAATTAAGAAACAAAGACTAGGTCCTTATATCGTAAAGTGTGATGGAAGACCTTCTAAGCGTTTGGATAAATATCAATTCTATCTTTTCAGTTTGATCAGATTTTATCCCGAGGTTCGAAATGGATATCAAATCTCACTCGAAAATTTATGTAATGTAAGCACACCATTATATACCTCAAAAAGATATCATAACTCAATTTTTAATCATTTAGTTTTCAAATAAAAATAGAATTTTTTTTATAAAAATATGCATTTTCAGTAAATTTAATCAATTATATTCATTTTATTATTTATGTCACTTTTACTGATTTTATATATTAAATTAAGTTAGAAAACAATTATTAAAAATAAAAAAATTAAAGATTAAAACAATAAAAAAATATATAATTTGGGAACGAAGTTGAACCAATAATTAAGTTTTACATATCAAAAATCAAGTTTGGAAAGTTTGGTTAAATCCAATAATAATTTGTACTATAATTATTCACTTCTCAAGGCGGTAATAATTAGGAATTATTGATGGAATGAGAATTCTAGCGCACTGACAATTAATTCTTTTTTTTACCATGGTGCATTTTCCCAATGAAATCATTAATGAAATGAGAATTCTAATCACTAACAAAATCATCGATAAAATAAAAAGGCAACAATAATATTTGGAGGGGTTTTAGAAAAAAAAATTGTAAATTGAGAATTTTACATTGTCTTCACATACAGAATCATCAGTGAAAATTTTAAAGATATTAATATTTAATATTATGTCAGGAATTTCTTCAATAAAACCTAATATAAAAAACCATGGACATAACAAACGAGGTTTCATCTTCTTCATTCTTCTTCTTTCATCCCCTTTCTTTTTCTCTCTTCTTCTTAATTTTTTTATTTTTGTTCATGACCGAAGCTTAAAATCAAGCATCATTTTCTCTTCTCGTCCTGAGGTATGTTGTCATTCTTCATTTTTCTATTTTATTTTTATTTTTCATCTTTTTTAACAATCCCTTTTCATTTATGTTGTGATGTTGTGGTTGTCGAGAGGGTATCGTGCTATCGGGACGACGACGAGGTTTATCGTGCCTCTTGAGGAGATGTGTGTTGTTGGGAAGGTTTTTGGATTTAATCATAAAATTATGATTAAAGTGCAGGATTCCTCACCTTGTATTATGGTTAATAGGAACCTATGGTCTGCAAGAATCTGGGTAAAAGACTGGTTGTGCAAGAGAAAGATAAGTCACCCCTATTAAACCTTGCCTAAGGTAAGTTGCATTGTTGTTTGATTATTTTTCTAGGTCAGGTTTCTATTTATTGGTCTTGTCTAAGGTTCAAGGTAGATCTTCTTTTATGAAAGAGTCTTTATCTCATCAAGTTTAATCCTAACAGTTTTATAGTCTGAATTTTATCATCGTTTTTATTTTATACCTTGCATCTTTGATACTTGATTGTGTATTCTATTGTGTAATTTTACAATCTATAAATATTAAAGTCTATATCTAGATCCTAAAACAAAGATTGATAAAGTGTTTTTGATATTAAGAGAGAGCTGATGATAATATTGTGACGAGGGTTTAAAAGAATCACGTTGCAACTAGATAAAATCAAAATTAGGATAAATATTTTTATTCTAAATATTAAAATTTTATGTTTCATTTACTAACAGACAATTTATTGGTAACATATATGTTGCATGATTGTTTGTACGAGGTGCAAAAGAAAAAAAAAATATGTGAGAGAAAGCGAGCTGCCAACCTAAAATGACATGGTGGTTTGGAAGGATTCCAGATAGCCATATATCTCAAAGGCTGTATGGATAGACTACATTCAACACGTGATGTAACAGTCGATATGGAGAATCAGCATCGGTGTGTTCACAGTTCTGTTACAACGCACACCAACGACTCTGTTTCATTCGTTTTGCATGCGAAGTGAAAGGTAATATATTTGTTTAATACTTTTATTTTTTTTATTTTTATAAATATATTTAAATGATAATATTTTTATCTTGCAGGCAACGGTTCTTAGACACAAGTCAAGTCCAATGGGTATTTTTGTTCACATGCAAAGTGATGACCGCAAAAAAAAAATAATGCAATAGTTTATTAATAATCAAGCTCAATACTTAGTGGTATGTTGGTTTTCAACCATTTTTTCATTAAGTTATAATTTCCTTTAATTTGATGAATCTATTTTTTTCTTTTTAGGATACATTTAACAACCGCTTAAAGGAGAGATACGGGGACGATTCTTTGACCCATTTGGATCTCGATCTAAATTTCGCATCTCGATCTAGATTTGTGATTGAACACAAGATCGTCTAGTGAGCTTGATAGAAATTAGGTGTATGGACTATTTAACATTACAACAAAGAGAGCCTGATAAAAATTAGGTGTATGGACTAGTTAACATTGCAACAAAGAACTTGTGGATGATTCATAATATTTCGACCACTAGATGCTCACAATTGATTCCAAGCACTCACTCCTGAGTTTGAGACAATATTAGACCAACAAATACTTGATCAGACAACTTATCCTAACAAAAAATATGAATGACTCATTGCAAATTATGAATAACTCCGCCGAGTGGTAATGGAAATGAAATCACAAATAGGTGGTCTAGGTGCTCCTTCTTATTGGCCTTGTAGTCTCAACGATAACCAACCTCCTCCTCCTCCTTCTCCTCCGGCGCTATCTTTGTTTTATATTTATTTTAGTTGAATGTACAAATGTTTAGATTTGTAATAAATATTTATTTTTTATATTATTTCAATTTCTTTTTATATATTTAATTTTAATTTATTTTAATTATTTTTCTACTTTTGTTCAATATATATGTATATATATATATATTTGAAAATAATACCGATAGGGTTACCGATGGACCATATTGTCGGTATATTTCAGAGAGTTGAAAAGCAATTATTGCAAATATCACCAATACTATTAAGCCATCTATCTCAAAGGCTATATGGATAGACTACATTTAACACGTGATGTAACAATCGATATAGAGAATCAGCACCGGTGTGTTCATGGTTCTGTTACAACGCACACCAACGACTCTGTTTCATTCGTTTTGCATGCGAAGTGAAAGGTAATATATTTGTTTAATACTTTTATTTTTTTTATTTTTATAAATATATTTAAATGATAATATTTTTATCTTGCAGGCAACGGTTCTTAGACACAAGTCAAGTCCAATGGGTATTTTTGTTCACATGCAAAGTGATGACCGCAAAAAAAAAAATACAATAGTTTATTAATTCTCAAGCTCAACACTTAGTGGTATGTTGGTTTTCAACCATTTTTTCATTAAGTTATAATTTCCTTCAATTTGATGAATCTATTTTTTTCTTTTTAAGATACATTAACAACCGCTTAAAGGAGAGATACGGGGACGATCCTTTGACTAATTTGGATCTCGATCTAGATTTGTGATTGGACAAAAGATCGTCTAGTGAGCCTGATAGAAATTGGATGTATGGACTATTTAACATTACAACAAAGAACTTGTGGACGATCCATAGTATTTCGACCACTAGATGCTCACAATTGATTCCAAGCACTCACTCCCGAGTTTGAGGTGATGTTAGACCAACAAATACATGATCAGACAACCTATCCTAACAAAAAATATGAATGACTCATTACGAATTATAAATAACTCCGCCAAGTGGTAATGAAAATGAGATCACAAATAGGTGGTCTAGGTGCTCCTTTTTATTGGCCTTGTAGTCTCGACGATGACCAACACTCGCAAGCTGTCTAGACTCTTGCATTTCATCGATCGTTCGCATCTGGCAAAATTCAAGACATAAAGTGCAGATAGCAAGAAACTTTCAGTGATCTTGGAAGAAATTTCATCGGTAAATTCTTTTTGTAGTGAGAAAGGGTGGATAAAGTTTGAGACAAAAATGTATTTAATACTCTTTAAATAGAATTATATCATGCCATCGGTCTTTCAATAAATTATTTGATTAGATCTAATTCTTTAATTCAAATTAGTATTAATCATTTATCATGTGACACATGTACATTTAGCTGCACTTCTAAAAAGTTTACACATCAAATCATATCATAACACATGTTATCTGATGATTAACTAATACTAATTTTAATTAATGAGTGGATTAGTAATTAATTACATGGGATTTATTTCTTAAGATACTATGATATTTGATCAATAGATTAATAGAATCATGGTCAATTGCTGATTGCTAGCAGGTCCTTTTAAAATTATTGTGTAATTAATTTGTAATTTTTGCTTAAGTCAAATCTTAAATAATTTTTATAATTGTACAAGTTATATATATATATTTTTTAAATTTAAAGCTAGAGTTTTATTTGTTTAAAGTTTTTTCTATTTAAATTTTTTAATTATATTAAAAAATAATATAAATTATATTAAATTAACTGATTGCAAGATAACTCTGTACTAAATTAAGAAAATGATACATCACACCAACTCCCTAAAGAAAAGGCCGCGCGAGTTTGGTCGTTTATTAGAGTAGTCGAAAAATAAATGAAAAGATTAATGTTTCATCTCCATGGACCCACTAATCATATTGAAAAATTAAAAGAATCATTAAAGCTATCTTATTTCAGACAACTGATCAGACACGTATGTCAGCTGATTTCATAATCTGACGTCATGGATGATTTCATAATCTGACGTTTTATGCATGATTTCACCTTCCATGATTTTAGACAATTTGGAAAAATCCTTCACAAAGAAAGGGTATTCACAAATTACATGGTTGTTTGGAAGGATTCTAGGCAGCCATACATGTCGAAGGCTACATGGATAGATTACATTCAACACGTGATATAATAGTTGATATGGAGAATTAGCACCAGTGTGTTCGTTGTTCTGTTGCCACGCACACCGACGACTCTGTTTCATTTATTTTGCATGCGAATCGAAAGGTAATATATTTTTTTAATACTTTTATTTTTGTAAATATATTTAAATGATAACATTTTTATCTTGCAGGCAATGGTTTTTGGACATAAGTCAAGTCCAATGGAACTTTTTATTCACATGCAAAGTGATGACCGCAAAAAAAAAAATACAATAGTTTATTAATTCTCAAGCTCAACACTTAGTGGTATGTTGGTTTTCAACCATTTTTTCATTAAGTTATAATTTCCTTCAATTTGATGAATCTATTTTTTTCTTTTTAAGATACATTAACAACCGCTTAAAGGAGAGATACGGGGACGATCCTTTGACTAATTTGGATCTCGATCTAGATTTGTGATTGGACAAAAGATCGTCTAGTGAGCCTGATAGAAATTGGATGTATGGACTATTTAACATTACAACAAAGAACTTGTGGACGATCCATAGTATTTCGACCACTAGATGCTCACAATTGATTCCAAGCACTCACTCCCGAGTTTGAGGTGATGTTAGACCAACAAATACATGATCAGACGATCTATCTTAACAAAAATTATGAATGACTCATTGCGGATTATGAATAACTCCACCAAGTGATAATGAAAATGAGATCACAAATAGGTGGTCTAGGTGCTCCTTTTTATTGGCCTTGTAGTCTCGACGATGACCAACACTCGCAAGCTGTCTAGACTCTTGCATTTCATCGATCGTTCGCATCTGGCAAAATTCAAGACATAAAGTGCAGATAGCAAGAAACTTTCAGTGATCTTGGAAGAAATTTCATCGGTAAATTTTTTTTTAGTGAGAAAGGGTGGATAAAGTTTGAGACAAAAATGTATTTAATACTCTTTAAATAAAATTATATCATGCCATCGGTCTTTCAATAAATTATTTGATTAGATCTAATTCTTTAATTCAAATTAGTATTAATCATTTATCATGTGACACATGTACATTTAGCTGCACTTCTGAAAAGTTTACACATCAAATCATATCATGACACATGTTGTTTGATGATTCACTAAAACTAATTTTAATTAATGAGTGGACTGCTAATTAATTACATGGAATTTATTTCTTAAGATACTATGATATTTGATCAATAGATTAATAGAATCATGGTCAATTGCTAGTAGGATTTTGGACCTTTTAAAATTATTGTCTAATTAATTTGTAATTTTTGCTTAAGCCAAATCCTAAATAATTTTTATAATTGTACAAGTTATATATTTTTTAAATATGAAGCCAGAGTTTTATTTGTTTAAAGTTTTTTTACTTTAATTTTTTGGTTATATTAAAAAATAATATAAATTATATTAAATTAACTGATTGCAAGATAACTCTGTACTAAATTAAGAAAATGATACATCACACCAGCTCCCTAAAGAAAAGGCCGTGCGAGTTTAGTCGTTTATTAGAGTAGTCGAAAAATAAATGAAAAGATTAATGTTTCATCTCCATGGACCCACTAATCATATTGAAAAATTAAAAGAATCATTAAAGCTTATCTTATTTCAGGCAAGTGATCAGATACGTATGTCAGCTGATTTCATAATCTGACGTTTTATGCATGATTTCACCTTCCATGATTTCAGACAATTTGGAAAATCCTTCGCAAAGAAAGGGTATTTGCATCGGCAAAGCTGCGCGCTTCATGGGAGTATCCGATTTGCTTGAGGACTAAAAACACCACATTAATTAATACAGTAAAGGCAATAATATTTTAAAACTAATTGAGAGTTTGGATTGGATCGTGATAATCTGCATTAATTTTAAAATAATATTATTTTTAAAAAATAAAATAAAAACATTCATTTAATTTTATTTAAGTTTCACTAGTAAATTAATCTATCGGCCAGTTAAGTTTAGAAAAATTAATATTTAAAATAGTTTTTAAATAACCCTGATCAGTTGGGCTATACTTTGAATCAATATATTACTTAATTAATTTGCCAAATCAAACCAAATTTAATATCAATACTTTCGTCTTGTTTACTCATTTTATGGAAAGTTTAATAACTATGCTACAGCTGACTTTTGCTTACCAAAAGTGGACATATATCTGCCATGCTCTCCTAATAATTAAAGGTGTTGAAGTGGTTTGGTAGCAATCTTTCTTGGACTCTTAAAGTTTTCTAACACATCTTATCAAATAATTTTTTATCCTTAAATATTATATATACTCACCATTACATTGTATTAAACTTATTTAATTTAATTAAATAAAAAAAATAAAATGAATAGAAATCAAAACTCATGAGCATCTCATTTGTTGACGGCCATAAAGGCCTTTGAAAGATATTAGCTTTCAAGAATTAAGAAAATGATTAGTGGGTCCTTCCAAGCATCTGCCATGATTCTTATGGATGTTAGCTTTCAAGAATTAAGACACATGGTGTCTTCCAGAAGTCTGATGGATTTTAACGATCCAGCATTAATTAATACTATCTTGTTCCATAAAGAGTGGCTTTCCCAACTTGAAATACTGAAAGAAAGAAAGCGAAATAAAAACTCGGGCCCTACATGTCGGTAACACATTCGACTTGCGAATCCTTAAAAAAAAAGAAAGAGGATGTTAGATGTTTTTTATAAATAATTTTTAAAGATTATTACGAAATAGTGCAATAATAATTACAGATAAATCTAGAAGAAAAACAAATAATAAAACTAACATTTTATAAGAAATGATACAATAAAAGTGATGTTGTGCTTCTATTAAAGATAATTAACTTTTTATTTGAATTTTTTATGTTAATATATATTTTAGAATTTTTAATTTTTTTAATTATTAGATGATAATTTTTAATTTTTTTTTATATGAGCCAATGTACATTTTAAAATATCTAGTTCTTTTAATTATTATTAAATAACGATTCTTAATTTTCTTTGATGTATATTTTTTCTTTTCGATTTCAGAAAGTTCTAGTTGATATTATGGTATCATACTACTTCAAAAAATTAAGATAAAAACATCAAAATAACCCACAAATACAGAATTACAAGCCAAAATACTCATAATAGCATGACTTTTCTTATAAAAGAAAAAATGGAAATTAATACCCGACATACCTCCATGTGGTGGCAAGTCTACACAAAACATGAAGTACATGAACCAGTGATCAATGGTGCAAACAACTACAAAGGAAGCAAGGTACCAAGCAACTAGTCTAATTAACTTAATACCAAAATTACAACAACAAGACTTAACATCAAGGAAGAAAGGGGCAACATTTCTTATAACACACCTTAAGTATTTCCATTTTTAGCTTGCAAAATCTTCAACTGGAATCCAGATGCCCATCGTCAGGTTTCTTTCAGCCGTGATACGATAACTCCTGACAACATTTCCCTCCACTTGCACAATCAACTTAACTCTATCTCCTTGCTTCAACCTTTTCTCACGAGCATAGCTCCCCCATTGGCCTGACATCCAAGGCTTCTTATATTTTCCCTCGTTGCGAATGGAGACCTTGAATTCCCATGGCCGGTCTACCATGTCCATTGCAACAAATTCGAAATGATTTTGACCATTAGGGATGGGGAAATTGCTAAGGCTTTCCATCGGAAGTTCCAGTCGATTATTTGTTGCATCACTCTTGGACACTGATTTTTCCATTGCCACCTCCTCCATTTCTAGTAAATTAAAAGGGCTGAGAAAAATTTGTAAAAGAAAATTAGAAATCTATTTGCCAAATGGTATGGAATCTTTTGTAGGGGTTTTGGAATGAAAACAGATCAGAGGTAATGATCTTTATTTATACCGATCAATGGGCCAATGTTAGAAGGTCCAAGTCCCTATCCGGCCGCATTCACTTGCGTTTTTTGGTCGCTTGTCGAGCTTGAGCTATGGATATCGTTCGAAAATCCCCAAATAATCCGAAGGGAACAAAAAGATAGAAGAAAAAAAATCAAAGTTTGGAAATGACATTGAAGACGTGATGGATTTTCTTTTAATTGTTTTATTGCACCAGGACTGCATTGACAATGATTGATCATGTTGAAAATGGTTACTTAATCTTGGTCACATAACCAGTTAATTGCGACTAATCGAGCTCCCACATACATCTAGGTATCTTAAATACTTTTTTTATTGTGGAAGTCAGTGCCATATATTGAATTATATTTTAATTAAAATAGAATAAGGTGATAGGATTTATAACTAGTTGACTTAAAAAACATTGTTACTAAGACAAATTACCATTCAAGTAAAAAACTCAAGATTAAATGAGGTGAGAAAAAATAGTTTTATTCTATTCAATGCATGTCATATATAAGATAAGAAAATACTTAAGATTGTAACAAAGAAATAAAATATCTTTGCTATTGTTTTCTTCTTTTTGTTTTTCAATTGAGATATACAATATATATTAAAGAAATATTTCAACTTAATAGCTTAAATTATTAGGCAAGGTCTTAAAATATAGGTCTACATTACCTTATACTTCATTTTTATCAAATAAATAGGGATGGTAAGATTCGAATTTATGACTACTTGGTCATCAAGACTCTGATACTATGTTGCAAAATCATCTTAACCCAATAATTTAAGATGTTAGGTAAGGTTTTAAGATATAATTTATATTATTCTCTAATATTATTTTTTCGGCACTTTCATTGTCAAATTATTTGTTTGTTTAATATAATACAAAATTACACCAACATAACCATTACTAGAAAATTAGTAAACTCAAATGAAAATACCAACAGTCACTATTATAATTAACAGTTTTACTGACAGAATTTTCCATCGATATTTGTACTATCATTTCATTGCTAATTAATTTACCAATGAAATTACGAACGGAAATGCTCCGTCAGTGAATCTTTCATCGGTAATTTTTTGTCCGTCGATAAGTCCATTGTTAATAAAACATTATTATTACCTATGGATTTACTGACGGAAAAGGTGTGCAAAAAAAAAAAACTTGCATCATTCTGTTGCTATTTCCCTCAGAAAAATACTATATGTAATTCTGTCGATAATTATTAAAAAAAATTAAATTAATTATAAAATAATTAAATTAATATAAATCAACACTCTATAAGATAAACTCAAACCGCTTGGGAAAAAAAAAGAAAAAAATCAACTCAAAAAAATTTGCAACAAATAAATAACATGAAAAAATAAATTAAACTAAAAAAATTCATATGAAAAAAATAAAGTTACGATTGATGAAAATTTAAAAATCCTATAAATAAATCAACTAAAAATTGATCTTATATAAAAACAAATCTCACAACAACATTCATACAATTATTAAGAACAATAACAATTAAAAATAAAATAAAAAACAAATATAGTGGAAAAAAACACGAAATAAGAAGAAAAAAAGAAAAATATTACCTTAATGTAGTTGCAAGTGAAGCTAAGAAGAGGAAAAAAATTCGTAAAGCATATTAATTAAAAAAAAACCAAGAAAAACAAAGAAAGGAGAATAAGACATACCCGAATATGGAGAAGAAGAGAAGGAGTTGAGGAGAGAAGATAAGATAAGAGAAATAAATAGATATTAATGTTTTTTACATATAACGAAGAAGAAAAAAAAATAAGAAGTTTTTTGACATAAAGGGAGGAGAAGAAGAAGAAATGAGCCCCGTCTGTTGTGAAAACAACGTTTTACCGACTAATAATTAAATATTAATATTTTTAATTATTTTTTCGGTGAGTCCGTTTGTAATATTTAATTTAAATTTTCAATTTAATCAAAAATTTTCTGAAACCGCCAAATATCTCTGAAGACTTTTCAACCCGTTGATAATTCTGTTTGTAATATTTAATTTAAAATTTTAATTTAATTTATTTTTTTTAGAAAACAAACAAATAACACCGATGACTTTTCAATTCGTTGGTGATGTTGTCTGTAAAGAATAACAATTAACAATGCACTTGGGAAGTGAACAGTTCTAGAGCTCTCTGGAAAAAACCAACGGAATGTTCCGTCGGTGATTCCCTTTGTAAGTGACATGATGAACAATGTTCACATTTTACCAATAATTTTAATGACGGAATTTACTAATAGAAATTAGTTCGTTAATAATTTTGTTGATAAAAATAACATGTTTGTGCTTTGTTTTAATTATTTTTTTTCCCACTATAATTCCCTCGGTATATACCAAGGGAATTTGTCTATTGGGAAAATCCATTGGAAATTTACCGATAAAAATATTCTCTTTGTATTTTCATTTATATTTATCAATTTTCTGGTAGGGAGTATTTATATATAAATTATTCAAAAGTGAAGTTAAACATATATAATATGTGTGCACGTGTCCCGTGATAATTGAATAATCCTAAATTGAATTAAATAATTAATCTAATTAAATCTTATCAACTTGAGATATTGAGTCTTCCAATAACCTTTATGCTTACAAAAACTGTACTTATTGAAAGCAACCCTTGTGTAAAGCTTATTTCGATAATTAGAGAATGACTCGGAGGGTATAACTAGTATAGATGGATTCGTAACAGAAAGAATTCTTCTATCATAATAAGACTAGAGATGTATTTATTCAGCTAATAACTAACTAACAACATAGTCAAAAGAAGATGGTGAAAAATGTTGTAGAATTAAACCCCTGAGTCTTTTAAAATCATTGCAAAGTGCTGTTAAAAAACTGTATCACTCGTTGTTGTTCTCTATAATCAATATAGGCCCTACATGCCTTTAATTTTGTTAATTCTGTAAGAGTCAATTGACCATAAAGATTTGTCATTGCAAAAAAGAACTCTTGAATATTAATATTCTTCTGGTGAAGAGTTCGCATGTTATTCTTTAATGTAAAATTTGATTGCATGAATAACCTTTGCAGATGATCCCAAATCTCCTTTAGTGTCTTCTACTTCGCCAACTACGTATCTATGGAATAATTAACACAATTATTAATTTAAGTAATAATCTTTACATTATTTGTTTCTCATGCATCTATCAAAGCAGCATCCCTTTTCTCAGTATTCTCAAGTATCACATAGGTTCCATTGACATATCCCCAAATGCTAGCAGGGGCTCGTTGCCTCTTGCAAACCCTTAGCTAACTCACTGTAGAGTTGGATCTGCAAAAACTGTGTTTGAGAATAAGCCTCGTTCCATGAAATTAGCTCTTATACCATGTTAAAACAATCCAAATTAACAGGAAACAAATATGAATATAAGAGAGAAAGAGGCTAGGGTTTTCATTAATTATAATATTATGAAGTGTTTAATTAATCTAAATATAAAGAAATTATATATAGAATAATTGAAAATGTCATTATATCATTAATAAATAAAATAAAATATATATTATTTAAGATCATTAGCATGTGTTATGCCACATGGTCAAATAAAGAAATTATTATTTAAGATATTATTGTGATTTAATAAATAGTATCATATTTAAGGTATTATTTAATTATATAATCAGTTTAATCATTTTAAACTTAATGTCAAAAATAAATTAGCAGTTTCTAACACATATACTTATCAAATTATTTAATTAAAACTCAATAATGATTAAGATACATATATGATATAAAAGATATTTGTGAACCGTAGCGGAATACTAGATATAATCATCCGCCGCCATTGACCTCCATAAATAGGAGTTGGAAGTGGTTTGGTAAATATTCTTTGCTGGACTCGTGAAGTGTGACAAAGGTAACCTGAAATTAATGTCGTCGCCAAAAAGAATATTATTTGGCGGCCAAAAGTTCCTTATCAAACATTAATCTATATTTTGTCTTCTGCTTTTTAGGAGCCAAAAGGGCAACCGATTTGTCACGTACGGACATGAGATTTAAAGAGATAGAGATAGAAGATTTTGCGAACTTATCTTGTCATGATGGAGTGATTGTCGCTCGTTTACATCAAACTTTTCTTAATTGTCGCGTGACAATGGGATTCTTCTATACTGTACACAGAAAGTTCAAAGAAAAGAAAAGCAAAGCTCAGCAGTTCGTGTAATGTACTCCGGCTTAGAAAAATAACCTAATCTTTGTAAAAATCAATCTAAAATTAACTTAAAATTTTGATTTGAGAAATCAAACTAAAAAAACAATTAGACAATTTTTTAAGAAAAAACTCATTTCAATTAGATATTAATTTTAAATTTAAAAAACAAGAAAAACAAGGAATAAAACAAAAAAAACTGAGATTATATATAATCAACTACACTACACTAACCCATTTTTTTATCTAAAAAAAAAGAAATTGATGAAAATAGCCCACTTTTTTTAATTAATTTAAACTTATTTAATTTTCATAAAAGTTAAACCAAACCACACTGATGATTTTAATTTGTTTCATTTAGTTTAGTTTGATGTAATATTTTATAAAAATATTTCAATTTAATTGGATTCTTTTATCCAACCAAACCAAACCTATTGATGTTCACTTCTAATATAAGTCCGTGATTATATACCATCCAATTATTATTTTTTTTAGTAGTAATCAAAGAGATTTTATTAAGATGACAAACTGGCGAACAAATAATAAATAGTCTTAGTTAAATGAAAATATAAAATAACTGAAACCAAGTAGATCCAAACCCATACAAATAAAGTTAGCTTCTATAGTCTTCGAAGATAGAGCAAGATGATAAAAAAAAATTAATTTAAAGGTAATTGATCCTCAAACACCAATTTATTTCTAACTAGCCACATACCCCATAATTTATATGTTGCTTATGATGTTAGGGTGGCTGTCGCTTTTAAAGATAACTTTTGCTAATTGGTGCGTGAAAATGGCCTTCTAGATTGACATAGTTGAGGAGTTCAAAGAAGAGATAAGCAAGCTAATTTGAAATATAACTAGTCTTTTCAGTTGGATCAGATTTTGTCCTGAAATTCGAGATTGAAATCAGACCAACTCCCTCAAAAGTTTTGTGTGATGTAAGTCCACAATTATATACCTCAAAACAGATCATATATATCTTTGTCAAGTGAGTCTCATGAGGTTGATGATAAAGAGTTGTGCATACTCTAAAATGTTCTTCACTTAAACAATATTATTGAAGACTACCATATATGTCTGAAGTATGTTGGACTGTTCAGACACACATGAACCTAAAAAAATCAATCAAACCTAGTCGTACTCTAAAGTTTGACTGTCCTTGTATATGCAACAAAGCTGAAGTACTGAAGCATGGTGGATCCGCCGTCTTAGCCGATATTAGGACCATTGCTAACCAACAATTTCTTTGACTTAATGGATATTCAGAAGAGAAACCAATCAACATTATCTGTGACCGAATGGGTGTTCATAAGAAGTTACAATCAACATTACCTTTATCCAAATGCTTAAAAATTATGGTGAGTGGTATATTCTTATCTTTATATAACCCTTATATTATTTTGTTAATCCATATTAAATTGACCTAACACATATAAATCAAAAGTTGTGATGGATTATATCTTATATGGAAGCCAAGAGTTGGCATATGGATTAGATAATGCGTGACTTGGGACAACCAAATGCACCACGATACAATTGAAAAAAAAAAAACCCTTAAAAATAGAAGTTCAAACTAGATTTAGAGGCAAAAAATGTTTTTTTTACCCAAAAATATGAGAAATTGCCGGAAACTAAAAACCATACACACATACAAGAATTTCTTTTATATAATATAAATTAGAAGTGAAGATACAAGAATCATCCTTGTTGGGGATGTCTACAAAGGCAGTAGAACAAACCTAATCAAAGATGTTGGAACTGTATCCACTCCAACAGACACAAAGCACATCCCACATAAATAAGCATAATACCCAAAACAAAATACAACAATGACAGAACACCAAGGCAGAGTACTGAAGGAAACAAATTCATAGGGACAATTGTTCTTACGACTAGCTAGGACTTACCTTCTGCAAGACAGACATATATTCTATTTTGACCTAACTCATTACACAACCAGAGTGAACTTAATTCAGACAGATCCAAAAGATAGTTTCTGCATGCCTGTCGCACTAAACATAAGCCCAGCCTCATGCTTCGATTTATGGAGAGCTATTACTGCTGATCATCAATTGAATACCAGAAACCGAAATGCTTTCTTTCAGCTCTGATACGATAAATTCTTTCGCCATTCTCTTCCTCGTCCATAGTCAAGATAACTTTATCTCCTTTCTTGAGCCCTTTCTGATGAACATAGTCATGCCATTCGCCCTTTAGCCAAGGTTTCGGATACCTACCTTCATTGCGGATGGAGACCTTAAGTCTCCATTGTTGTTCTTGCATGTCAAACGCCACAAATTGGACCGAGTTCTGACCATCTGGCATGGGGAAGGCCGAGAGACTCCTAGACGGAAATTCGAGTCGCTTATTTTTTGCATCGCTCTCGGATAGTATTTTGTTCATCACCTCCATTTTTTTTTTTAACAATCAAACGGGTTGAGCAAATGGTTCGAAGGATTAAAGTTCAAAGCAGGGTTAGTGGTGTGAGAGTTCAAGCAAGATAATGGTATATATAGTAATGATCATATGAACATCTGAGAATTAAAAATTAGAGAAGTCTTAATCATAGTGTGATGTTAAGGTGGTGATCGAAAGTTTACATGTAATGTTTTGTTAATCATCGCTCGACTATCACCAGCTTCTAGATTGTGATCATGGTGTATATATATATATATATGATGCGTGCAATGCTAGAATAATCAAAAGGCCGGCATTGGTGATACTTCCGATCAGTTGACTTGGAAAATTATTTTATATTTTGATATTGATTAAAGCTAAAAGGCATGTTTAAAAAGTGGATGATAGGTGAAGATAAAAAGGGAGATATGAGTCCTCGTTTATGAAAAGCAATCAACTATCATTGGTCTTAGACAATTATATATGATCTGATTTTGTTATAAAGAATAAAAATCATATCACACCAACTCACTCCTAAGTGCTCTGATTTACATGTTATGTTTGCTTGTTTTTTTTTTTAGATTAATGTGGGTGTTCGGACCAGCTTGTACGCACCACGACTAATTTCACGGGCTCTAAACTAGTTCTATGGCTAGTATGAGAAGAGTATAGAGGCTGCTAGCTTTTTATATATGCATAGAGCTTTTTTTTGTCAATAGTGATGTTAAATATTTGATGTATCTTCAACTTCTCTATATTATGCCTTAATTATTTTATTATAAATTTCATCCATAAATAATAAATCTTATAGAACAAAATCCCAAGACAAATTGAATCAATTAAAAATAATAATTATAAACATAAAAAAAGATTTAGCTGCAATGCGAGAGATATATGGAGGCTAGGTTGTATGTGAATTGAGACTAACTTTTCTACTCTTGATCTTTGAATAAAAATTTTATAATATTTTTAAATAATTATTTCAAATCAAAAGTTTGAGATGTAATTTGAAGTTTAATAAATAATTTTATATAATTCTCTACCGTCTCTTATCAAATAAAAGCTTTTTAACCTTAATTAAATACTCACCATTACATTGTATTAAAATTATTTAATTTAATTAAATAACAAAATAAAATTGATAGAATTCAAACTTACGAGCGTCTCCTTTGAAAGATATTTCTAGAATTAAGAAGTGAAGGGTGGGTCCCTCCTAACGCCTGCCAAGTCTTCTACAAGTCTGATGGATGTCAACGAGCCAACTTTAATTAATACACTGCCAAGTCTTCTAGAAGTCTGATGGATGTCAACGATCCAACATTTAATTTTGTGTGTATTTTGCTTAGAGCATCTTCTCATTCTAATTAAATAAAGAAAAACGAAAACGCATGGGTTCAGTATTATGGAAACGGCACTGTTCATATACACACAAAACACATTGATGGCACTGTGTTTTTTTTTTTTCATAGTTCTATTCTATTTAATTCCAATTGAAGGTGAATTGATTTAAATTTCTTATATAAAGATAAAATTAAAATAATATGAACCAAAATTAAAAAGACATCAAATATAGATGACATATCATATATTATGTGTGAAAAATATGCTCAAAGGTGTCATAGATTATGTGTCAAAAGTTTTTTTAGTTCCTAATTGCAAAAAAACTTCAAATTCCAACTATAAAAAGGTATCATTCAAGCAATTTTAATTTAAAAATATTATAAGTTATCTTTCTTGCGCTAATAAAATATGATAAATATAGACTAAAAAATAACTTGAAAATATCGTTGCGAAAAAGAATCTCATGTATTGTCAGCTAATCAAACATTAATTTTTTTTTTTTTTATGAGACAAAAGAGCTCTATGAGATATATTTATGTTGTTTAGTTTTGGACCTATTGATTGTTGCTTCATAATGTGCTATCATTTTTTGGCCACTTCTGATATTATAAGTTATCTATGAACTTTTTAGATAAAAATAAAATTAAAAGAATAGAGATTAAAATTAAAAAAGAAGATGATGCAAGTAATCATTTATGAAAGCAATCAACTATCATTAGTCTTTGACAATTAGGATCTGATTTTGTTATAAAGAATAAAAATCACATCACACCAACTCACTCTTAAGCACATTTGAGCCGATATTTTATTTCCTGTGTTATATAATTTACGTATAATGTTTTTGTTTCTTGAATCTGCTTTTTGGGTGCAGGATTGATACCCTGTCACGCAAATTAATTAATCTTGCTAGCTTCTGGTTCCATGGGAAGCAAGAAAAGAGTGGAGAGGCAAGTAGCTTTTGATATACGTATTAGGGGTGAGCAAAAAAATCGAGAAACCGAGTAAATCGAATAAACCGAGAAAAAAAACCAAAAAAACCGAACCGAAAAAAAAAACCGATTAAAAAAAATTGTAAAAATTTTCAGTTCGGTTCGGTTTCGGTTTACGAAACCGGAAACCGGTAAAACCCCAACCGAAACGAACCGGTTCTATTTAAGGGGTACTATAAATATGAAAAAAAAACACTTTCTAATTTCTAAAACCTAATTAACCTAGACTCCTTGCAGCCGCTCCCTCAAAATCTTATTTGACCCAAAATCCTCTATGTAAATCAAAGCACAAATCATTAACCACCACTTCAAGATCTGTTCACTGCAACTCTTGATTTCACACAGGCTAGATCTTTACGTGCTTTAGTGATTAAAAGACTTTAGCTTTTTAAGGTTTTTTAATATAAAGTTTGGATTTTTATTCATGATGTTTGTGTTTTGTTTTTTATTATTTTATTTCTTGCAGATCTGGGTTGTTTCTGATAGAACAACGTTTTGGAACTGAAGTAAGTAAGCAGATCCTTTTCAAGATTAGATGCATGTACGTAGATTTTAATTTGTAGATTTTAATTTACAAATAGGTGGGCTCGATTATAAGCAATTAAATAGAATTTTGGATTGATCAATTTCAGCTGTTCTTTGACATGACTTCAATCCTATCAGTATAATCACACATGGGGTATCATCATCGATGATGGAAGTTAGAATCATTAATGTTAAAGAATTAAGAATATTACATCTTATCAAACTTTGCCCATGTTAATTGTTAATATTACAGCCCCTTCCCTGCATGTGTACATGGCTAAGTATTTAATAAATCATTTTTGTATTTAGCCAGTGTTGTTTTTGCTTTATAATCTATTTTTTAAATTAAATTTCATAATTTTTTTCTTGTGCTAGTCATTAAATTGATATATTTTTATGTATTTTTTTATAATTTTAATATACTGATATAAAAAAATATTTTAATATATTTTTAATTAAAAAATATAGTAGTAATATACATTAGCACTTTGGCTCACAAAAAGAGTTAGTCTTTTCTAGTCTTTGCTGCATGCCAACTTTATGCAATGAAAAGAGCAATCCATATCCTTAAAACTAACTATCCATTTGATTTCTTATAAATTAAAATCTACGTATATGTATTTAAGTTTCTATTAGTTTGATAATTTCTTTGAATTTTAGTACATTTAAGTCTATTATAAATTATGGGTTTTTAAGTTTTAACATGTTTTTGTGATAACAGATGGAAAATATTCAAATTCAAAATGCTTCATCCACGAGCACAACACCAACATCAACCACTTCTCCAACTTCAAAAACTAACACAGAATCAACCAATGCAGGATCCACCACATACACAAAAGGTAAACAACCCGAAGTCCTTATATCTAGGAAAAGAAATGTTGAAGATAGAAAAAAGTCACAAATTTGGGATCACTTTACAAAACTTGATGTTGATCTTAAAGCCCCTAGAGCTGAATGTAATTATTGTGGAAAACATTATGCATGTCATACTATTGTTAATGGCACAAGTAATATGTGGAGTCATTTAAAAGTGTGCAAGAAGTT
>NW_011500026.1:74713-75516 GCF_000495115.2 Populus euphratica
ATATGAGTTACTTTTTGGAGGTTGATTCAAAGGGGAATAAAAAAAACATAGGGCCACCTAGTTTGGAGAATTGGAAAAATGCAAGAACTTTGGTTAAGTTCTTAAATATCTTTTATATAGTTACATTGAGATTTTATGGTTCAAATTGTTTCTTTAATAAATTGATTTACATATATACAAACTTGTTGCAATTATGTCAAAATAAAGATAGTATTTTAAGTGGAATGGCGATGAATATGATGTTAAAGTTTGTGAAGTATTGGGGTTATGAAGTAAACCAAATTTTTTTGTTATATGTGGCTAATGTCTTAGATCAACATTTGAAGTTGAAATATATGAAATTTTGTTTTGTTGTTTTGTATGATCATGACAAAGCACAATTGCTAACAAATAAGGTGAAAGATATTTTGGTGAGTTTGTATGAATTTTATTTGAAAATTGATGAAGTGGTGGATAATAATAGGCATAAACAGGATGTTAGTGCTATTGATGATGTGGATGTAGATGTTAACACTTTGGCTCGATTCAAAAGACATTCAAAAGACATTTGATTGATGGTTGTGAGGATACTAATGATGATAAGTTAGATATTTTAGGTTGGTGGAAAAGTAATACTTCAAAATATAAGACACTTTCAAAGGTTGCACAACATGTTCTGGCTATTCCTATATCCACAGTGCCTTCTAAATCAGCATTTAGTACTTGATCAATTTTGAAGTTCTCTATCTCAAAAGACATTTGATTGATGGTTGTGAGGATACTAATGATGATAAGTTAGATATTTTAGGTTGGGGGAAAAGAAA
>NW_011500026.1:76009-78345 GCF_000495115.2 Populus euphratica
TACTCAATACTATAAATACACAGGCCACAGAATCAAAGTGCAATGTTCTTGTCATCTTGATGTGCTTTTTGATTGGGATGATATGCACAATGAAGATTTATATTTTTTCTTCATTTATATTTTTTGCATAAAGTGTTTTATTTTTTATGGCAATGCTATTTTTTGTTTTTTTAAGCCCTTTTTAAGCCCTTTTGAAGGCAATGCTTTGTAATTTTAATTTTAATTTGGTGTGTGTGTTATTTAAACTTTGATGCATGAGAAGTTCAAAACACAAATATTATAAAGACTTGCAACATATTAAACACAATATTAGCACTAATAATTTAATATAAATAAATGTTTAGTTATAAAAATAATTAAATATATTATAGAATTTTGTAACAAAATTAGATAATATTTACATTAATTACAAACCCATAAGAAAGCCCATTAAAAAACCCATTAGAAAGCCCAAAAAAGCCTAAAAGAAAATAAGACAGGTTTTCTGGTTTTTTTGTAAAAAAACCGAACCGAACCGAATCGAAACCGGTCGGTTTGAACCGGTTCCGGTTGGGTTCCAGTTTGAACTTTTAAATTTTTCAAAATTTAATTTTGGTTAGTTTTTTAGATAAAAACTTAACCGAACTGAAAATGCTCACCCCTAATACGTATAGAGCTTTCATTTTGTTAGTAGTAGCGGTGTTATATATTTGATGTATCTTCAACATCTCTATCTATTCCTTGTTTATTTTATAATTAATTTGTTCCTTCAACAATTAATTTCATAGAAAAAAATCCGAAGACAAATAGAATTGAATTAAAAATAAAAATTGTTTGGATTGCAATAGGTGCAGTGATCAATAATTGAGATCAAATTTTATCCTCTCAAATTTGCTCAATACTCTTAAATAATCAAAAGAATAAGATGCTAGTTAAAGTTAACGAAAAAATTTTTTAAGATTGGAACTCATGTATACCACAATTATCTTATGCTAAAAAATTTCAATTTAATTATTTAGAAGAACAAGATGGATAGGATTCAAATGCATTACTGTTTATTCATTCTTTGACAGGTATAAAGGCCCTTTGAAAGATATTATATTTCAAGAATTATGAAATATAGACGTTTCCAAGTCTTCCAGAAGCTTGCTGGATCAATTAGATCTTGTTCTAACCATAGTTGAAAAAAGATGTATAAACAAAGTTAATTACGTGGCTTTTCCAACTTAAGAAAATAATGAAAGTATATATATATATATATAAAAAAAAACTTACTATACATGCATGTAATGTATACCAAGATACAATTAACCGTGGACTTGTATAGTTGTTTTGCTATGTATTAAAACACATGGAGATTTTTTAATGTATATGCAGTGTGGATCAAGAAACAATCAACTATGGACGGTTAAATAATATTTATTTAGTTTTATCTATTAAGGGTATAATAATATTTTCAGTTTAACCTATATATAAATTTTTTTTGGAGTAATATTTTGTCTTCCGCTTTTGCAAAATCCGGTATTTTATCTTTCCTTCAACTTCTGCAATTTGATATTCTTGTTTTGTCTCTACAATTGTTTTGGTATTTCGTCTTCTGCAATTTGGTATTTGTATTCAATTTTTGCAATTTGTGTTATAATTTGGAGTAATCGTTTAATTTCGAGAAGATATTTGTTGAGTATCTATGATATCTGTTCAGTTTCTGCAATCTAGTACTTTATTTTTTTTTGTTTTTGCGTTCTAGTTCTCCTTATTTATTAATTATAGCTACCGAAAGAGATGATTCTCTTTAGTTTGTAAGTGTGAGGTTGGATGGAAAGAACTATTCATATTAGAGTTATGTAATGAGAAATTTTCTTAAAGGTAAGAAGATGTGGGAGTATGTTAGTGGAACTTATATGATACTTAAGAATACTAAAGAGGGGGTGATGTTTTGATAGATACATGAGAAGCAAACAATACAAAAATCATTACTTAGATCAACAATTCTGTTAAACATTTAAGAGGTATGTAGTCGGTGAAATATGAGAAAGCAAAGGAGGTTTGAGATCATCTATAAATGTTATTCACACAATCAAATGTTGCAAAACAGTATCAATTAGAGAATGACATATGAGCTCTTCATCAGAAGAATATGAGTATTCAAGAGTTTTATTCTGTTATAACAAATCTTTGGGATCAATTAGCTCTTATAGAATCAGCAGAATTAAAGGCATGTGGTGCATAAATTAAGTATAGAGAACAACAATGATTGGTATAGTTTTTAATAGCACTTCGTAGTTGTTGTAACCCATTTTTGGGTCCCCACGTAAATATATATATATATATATATAGAAAAATAAGAAAATGAAAAA
>NW_011500026.1:79740-81928 GCF_000495115.2 Populus euphratica
TCTCCGTACCCGATCTCTAAAGACCAGTTAGGGTTCCTAGTTACCAGAATACTAGGTGGCGACTCTCATTCAATGTTTTCACTGATAAGAGACAAGAATTCTTTGTCTCTTCATATCTTGCTAGAAATACACCACATCCCATCGTTAGCATGGATGGTGGATGATCGCCGCGACGCCGCACACGTGTGACAGTAGTGATTTTGAAGGACTTAGAAGTTCAATTCTACATCATTCTTTATTGTCTTCTATTGACTTTGTTATTAGTGAGTTATTGGCTGAAGAAATACATCTTCAATCTTATTTTAGAAAAAGAATTCTTTCTGCTTCAAATCCTTATGTACTAACAATACCCTCTAAGTCATTTTCTAATCATCAGAATAAGTCTTACATAAGTGTTGGCTTCGATGAGTGCAGTTTCTATAAGCAAAAAGGTTATTGGAAGGCTTAGTGTCTCAAGTTGAGACAATAGAATCAAGTTTGGAAGCATAGCAACTAGTCACAATCTAATACTCATAGACCACCTCAGCGTTATAAACCACCACACCACAATACTGCAGTAGTAGCTTCATCAAGATCATCGATCTTAGTACTCTAGCTGAGCAATTTCAAAAGTTTCTCTCTTTACAGCCACAAACAATGTCCGCTTCTTCTTCCATGTGTCAGTTGCCTCATAGCTCCTAAAGTACGTTACATTTTGAATGAGTCTTGGATTCTGGTGATTCTAATCACATGTCTCCAGATTCTTTGATTAGTACTTAAAAGTGCATTTTTATCATGGTTTTATATCATCATTTTGCACTTGAAGTATCAATAACTCCTTAACTAAAATATATTTTATAATAATGTATCTAATAATACAAGATACCTATAATTTGTGGTAAATGTCTATTTTTAATGCAGGTCTATCACATAAATGAAAGGATTGATTGATGACTTGAAGAACTTAAATTGCAAGGATAAAGAGATGGCCAAACTTAGAAAAGAGATGTCGGTGCAATCCAAACCGGAACACTGTTCGGTAAATGGGTCATATCTGGAGCTATATATCTCAGATTTAGGTCAAATTTATATGGATGGAAAGGTAAGACATAGGCCTACAACTTTCATATGGAGCCCAAGATCTAAAAAGGCCATTATCAAGTCCAAATTGTAGCAACAACAAAGAAGCCCGAATCTGTCTTCCAGCCCGAGCACTGTTCGGTATTTTGGCCATATCTGGAGTTCTAGAAGTCCAAATGAGCTGAAATTTTTACACAAGAAAGCTGAGACAATTGCCTACAACTTTCATGTTTGCAACTGGCTCCAATTTTGACGTTATCAATGACGTTTTGGGCAGACAAGAGAAGATAAAGATTGTCACCAAGTCAAAAGTTGGCCACCCACTTATCAATTAGTCATCAAATCAATAGTTCCCATTTTTGGCCTATAAAAGGAGGCATTTGCCATGCATTTAGGCATCTTGATTTCCAGATCAAGATCATGCTCTTCCTTTCTCTCTTTGTATTTTTTATGCTTTGTTTTCATTAATATTAAGTTTATGCCTTTCATTTCCTTTCCTTTACTTAGTTAACTTTTATGTTCTTATTTTGTTTATCTATTTTGCTTTCTTTCATTATGTCTAGCTAAGTTAATTATGTCAAGGTGAAAAGGTTACACTAATGGTGTAAGAATAAGTATAATGTAAACTTAATATGGACTTTAATGTTTGATACTAACATGTTTTATATTTGTTATCTTGTTCACTCTTTAATACTTTGCTTGTTAAATAACTAATCTTGATTTATGTTGTATAACACTTGGTACAACAAATGCTTGGCACTTTCATAGCCCATAATGTATGGTATAACCGACACCTGAGCTATGAAAGGAACTTGATTTATTGTTAACATAAGTTATAATCATGAATGCTTGACGAGATTTACAAGTATTAGCATTAATTGAATAAGATGACTAATGTAATCATGTTAACAATATATAATCTGATTGGAACCTCCTTTGTGTGTGGTTTCCAATTCAATAATAAGAGTTTATACTATACTTGTTTGATATACCATTAGTGGAACCTCTAACCTTGACATTTGTTATTATCATTGTTTAATCGTTACATTAATATTCCATCTCAAAGTTCTCATCTTCTTCTTCTTCTTCTCCTTCTTTTTCTTTATTATTATTATTATTATTATTATTA
>NW_011500026.1:86987-105623 GCF_000495115.2 Populus euphratica
TTTTTAATTTGTACAATTAACCTCCCTGTGGTTCGACCCCGGTCTTGCCGGGTTATTTATTACTTCGACACTCCTACACTTGGGAGAAGACATCAACCTTTTAGTCGTGTCATTCTTCATATTTTACTTTTATATCCCATTTGTCCTCCATTCCTATTATGACTGTTGATCACACTCTATGCCCTTAGCAAGTGTTGGTTTTATTATCACACCTCACTTGTCTCTCTCTAATATTTATCTCATTCTAAAACTCAAATTAAATCTTGATTCTATTGGTTAAATATGTGGCACGTCACTAACAAGGCATCAACTGGTAATTTTTTCACTTGATTGATTGATTTATTGGGAGTCGCCACTTTGTATTTAATTAAAAGCTACTAAAAAACCTGGATATACTAGTCTTATCAGAGATTCAAGGGTAAGGAAGTGGTTCTGGCTAGGAAAGGTGTTAACATCCATATCACACCCTACTTGAGGTAAACTACTTCGCGACTTTGATGTTTAAAAAAAGTTTTAAAAATTATCTTTTCATCGAATATTAAAAATACAACTTCTATATAAAATAATAATTCTTGACCGTGAGCAAATCAAAATCTTAAATTCTTCTTTATTCTTTGCAATTATATCATAAATAAATAAAAAATCCATAAAACAAATGAAACAAATACAAACATGGGCACTACTGTGCTTGGGCTACTGCTGGAGGAAGAAAGCGGACCGATTTGGGATCTGTGGGCGCCACTTTGTTGGGTTGTTATCGATCGGTTATGGTGGAGGCCGCTGGCGGTGCTGAGGTGGAGATATCATTGGTTAAGGCCGATCTGTGGTTTTAGTATTGCTTTTCTGTCACCGGCGGTGGAAGGGTTGAGGGAAAATTGAGAGAAAAGAGTGGCTGGGGCTGGTTCTGGTTCTGGTGGAGATGGAAACGACAGTCAAGAGGCAGATGAAATGGTGTTGGATAGGGGAAGCGGCCTATTGGTTAAGGAAGAAGAAGATGGGGCTATGGTGTGGAGGAGAAAAATTCTAGTCGGAGGGGGGGGCAGCTTTGGTTTTTGAAAGAGATAGGTTTTCTTGTTTAGGGTTTTCTTTTGTTTATCTTAAATGTGCAAAATTGAAGACCAATATTTATATAAGTGAAAATATTGCTAGGTTTCTTAACTTGGTCCCTCCACTTCTTCTTTTCTAAATTTTGATTCTTTTTATTTTTTTGTATTTTTTAAAAGCAAGCAATATCAACAACGGTTCAATGAGAAAAATCAATGATTTTAAAAATAACACATTAAAAGTCGAATGCGTTTCGAAAATCTTTGAAAATTTAAATTCTTTTAAAACGATGGCTAAGATGCTAAAAACGATGAAAATATACTAACCAAACGTATTTTTTGGATTTTCATTGTTTTTTGCTATTTTTGGATTTTTCTGAAAATTTATCAAAATATAGGTCAAAAATTAGGTAACAACAAAATATATGATTCTGGTGATTATTTAGTCATGTTTTCTAGTTTTTTTTATTCTGTATAGGATATGTAGTCTCAGAAGCTAATTGAGATAGACCGTAGGGAGAATGAACTATATATTTTAAATGAGTTAAAAGTGTTAGTTGCTACTACTACTGCTATTGATTTGTCTTCTTTTCATTTGAGTCCTTCATCTTCTAGTTTTTATTTATGGCATTCTTGTCTAGGTCATGTTTTGTCTTTTTATTTAAGATTTTTGGCATCCACATGAGCTTTAGAAAATTTAAACACTTGTGATATTTTTTAGTGTAATGGATGTAAAATGGTAAAATTTTCTATTTTACCTTTTAATTGAAGTATTTATGTTGCTTCTTCACCTTTTGATTTGATTCATTTTGATGTATAAGGACCTTAACTTGTTGCCATAAAAGGAGGGTCTCAATATTATGTTTTTTTTATTGATGATCATACTGTTATTGTTGGGTTTATTTAATGAAACAAAGTTTTGAATTCTATGAGATATATACAGCTTTTTGAACTCTTGTGAAAACTCAATATTTTGTTATAATCAAATGATTTAGTGTGATTTTGGTGGGGAATACACTTATAATAAATTTTATCAGTTGCTTGCCTTAGATGGAACGATTTACTAAATTTCATCTACAAATACTCCTGAGCAAAATGGTATTGCAGAAAGAAAACATAGGCACATTATCAAAACTGCTCGTTCTCTCTTGTTGTCTGAAAAAAATCAAAGGCTAAGGTAGGGGGCGCGACTTATCTTGGCTGGGGAGAAAAATTTAGGTTTTGGGTTTTGTGGTTGCCCTAAATTTTTTTTGTCTTAAAATTGTCCCCCCTGGGGCATATGGATGCAAGTTTATTTATATAGAAAATCTCTACACGTGATATTCAAGAAAATATTGAAATAATTATTGTAGAAATTGTCTTATATAACCAGCACCAGCAAATCCTATATATATAGTATTTTATACTGCAATGATTATTTTCCATAACCAGCATGAATCAAATCTTATATCTGTGATATTTTATATTGCAGTAATTATATATGATTCAGTAATTATCTCCTTAATATATTACTTCCTTAATATTATCCCTGATGCTCTATATTATCGCCACATGTTCTCTCTCCTATTTAAAAAAAAAATTATCAAAATAGAGTAAAAAATTGGGTAGCAACACTTAGTTTAAGAAATTTTTTGTTGTGATCTCATCTCTTGGATTTATTTCTAGTAGTTATACTCTGCAATTTTTATTAAGTGCATTGATGCAGGTCGTATCATTTTATCCTTATATGTTGATGACATAATTATTACTGGTGATGACATTAATGATATTTCAGTTTTGAAGACAGAGCTAGCTAGACAATTTGAAATTAAAGATTTGGGTTATCTTTGATATTTCTTGGATATTGAGGTAGCTTACTCACCTGGATGTTACCTCCTTTCTCAGTCAAAATATATTGCAAATATTATTAAGTAGACTAAGCTTACTGATAACAAGATTATAAAAACTCCTATTGAAGTTAATGCTAGGTATTTTTCTTTTGATAGTATACCTTTAACATATCTTATTTTATATTGTACTATTGTTGGGAGTGTTGCTACCTAATTTTTTACCTATTTTTTTATAAATTTTCAAAAAATAAAATAAAATAAGAGTTTACATGTGGCGATAACATAGAATATCAGGGCTAATATTAAGGAGGCAATATGTCAAAGAAATAATTATTGAATCATATATAATTATTGCAATATAAAATACCATATATATATGATTTGATTCGCGCTGGTTATGAAAAATAATCATACAATAGATATATGATTTGATTCGTGCTGGTTATGAAAAATAATCACTGTAATATAAAATATCATATATGTAGGATTTGTTGGTGCTGGTTATAGAAGATAATCTCTACAATAATTATTACAATATTTTCTTGAATAGTATGTATAAAGATTTTCTATATAAGTGAATCTTCAAAGGAAAATTTTAAAAAATAAAAGGAGAGTAACCACGAAACCCTAAACCTAATTTTTTCTCCCAACCGAAACCAAGCCGTTGTCCCCCCCATCTATCTATTTTTTTCCCTCTCTAAGCTAGCGGCCCCCAACCCCTGGCTTTGAGATTTTGGTAACAGAAATCAGTGAAAGCTTCGCCGCTCCATCCCCCCCACTTCTTGACCCTCACAGAGACCGGCCACTGCGTTTACTCCCATTTCCTCTCATCTTCAAGTCCCACGCCGCTCCCTATCTGCTTCAACCTCTCGGCCACACCACCCACCTTCCAACTCATACTCTCCCGACTAAGAGAAGCTGCTCCCCCTCACCCGATCTTCCCTCTAGTCGCTGCTTCCCTCTCAGCCACAAGGCCGCCAGCAACCTCTACCATCTCCGTAGCAGCGCCAGCAGCCACACGCGACAGCAGCAAAGCCAACCAAAACCGACGACCAGACAACACTCCTTTCTCCTCCATCTCCACTGGCCAGACACAATAAAAGGACAGTTGCCGACAGCTTCTTATTCATACAGCCCGCCATCTGAGACAGAGAAGGGGGGGGGGGAACAGATCTGTAAAAAGAGAAGCAGATCTGAAAACAAAGAAAGGAAAAAACTAAAATCAACTGGTTATTGCGATTTTGTTGTTTCTGCAGGCCACTGTCGGCGAGAAAAAAAAAAAGAAGGGAGGAAGCCATTCTAGATCGCCCCATCCTGTGGAGTTTCTTACGGCGGCGCATGAACCCACGCGCCACTAGTGATGGTGGTGCATGTGAACCACGCCGCGCAACCACTATTCCCATAGTCTAGATGGCCTCCCCTACAATTCCTGGATTTTTGAAGGGTCTGTTTTGTAATTTTCATATGTTGGAGTATGTATTTAAATTACTGTTAGTGTTTTTTTTTATTAAATTATGTTATTTGTTTAACATGTAATTACATATAGGTGTATGAGAAAAAACATAAAAAGGGATCTGTGTGTGTTTGTATTTTTGTATTTTTTTATGTATGTTATTGAATTATAAAATTATAAAGATAAAAAACAAAATTTTGTTTTAATTTGTATATGATTAAATATTTGAAGGACAAATAAAATTAAATTGTATTTCCTGTAAAAATGTAAAGACATGTTTTTATATATTTTTTGGGATTTAATAATTGATTTATTAAAGTTTTAAGAATTTGATTAATATGTAGTTTGTTGATTTTAATTATGATTAAAGGTGATGTTTGTGTTTTTTGACAAAACAATATAAAAAAATATTTTTGTGTGTTGCATACCGTCAATACCCTAACATGTTTTGAATATTTTTTTTATATATAAAAAAATTTTGGAAGTTTTGAAAATGTATTTTCACATGGATTTCTTAATCATAATAAAAATTATTTTCTTGCATTTCTGGATTTTACAACATGTTTGTAAAACTTCTAAGAGTGTTGGCTAATATTCTAAAAAATATAAAAATCTTATTTTTTGAGAGAATCCATCTATTATTCATTGTTAATGTTTGGATAAAGAAATCCTTAATGGATGAATATCCAAAATATTTTTCTAGGAATAATAATTCATCATATACCTTGAAAGAAGCCTTAATTATAATCAAGCACATTTCAATTTTTCACTCCACGGTTTACGAGCCGTCATGACACACTAAGGCAAAAGGAGGTTTTTAAAGCGCTCTGAATTTTCTTAGATTTCTAAAATTTTGTCTCTCCTCCTTGCAATTTATTAGTCGCAAAACTCTTGAAATACTAAGGAAAAAATGAGCTTTTAAAAATTATGGAATCTCCTTGGATTTCTATCTTAATAAATTTAGTTTGAATCAAATTTAAGAAAATTGATGGGATTAGAAAACACGAACACTATAGCAATTATATGGCAAACCAAATACTAAGCAACTTACTTTAGGTAGGGCGTATTGAGGGTGCTAATAACTTTCCTTTACACAACCAGTCCTTTACCTTAGAATCTCTGAAAGACCAGTTAGGTTTCCTAGTAACTATAATATTAGTTGGCAACTCTAAAGAACCAATCAAGCAAAAGAAAACAAAAAAATCGCCATTGGACGCCGCGCGCGGAAAGGTGCGACAATGAGCTTGGTATATCTCACCATTACTCATCCAGATATTGCATATGCTATTCATGTTGTTAGTCAGTTTGTTGCTTCTCCTACTACTGTTCACTGGGTAGTTGTTCTTTATATTTTGCAATATTTTCAGGATACAATCTTCTACTTTCATCCATCTCTTTCTTAGAGCTGCGTGTATACTATAATATTAATCATGGTAGTGATATCACATATCACAAATCGGTTACTAGTTTTTGTATCTTTTGATGTGATTCTCTTATTTCTTGGAAAAGCAAGAAACAATTTATTATTTCTCAATCCTCAACCAAAGCAGAATATTGTGCTATGACATCTATTACTAAAGAGATTATTTGGTTATGTTGATTACTTGTGGATATAGGAGTTTCACTCTTTCATCATACTCCTATTTATTGTGACAACCAGAGTTTTATTTTGATTGCTTACAACTTGATTTTTCATGAACAAACTAAGCACATTGAGATTTATTGTTATCTTAATCATCATCATCTCAAACATGACATTATTACTTTACCTTTTGTTTCTTCTTCCTTGCATATTGTAAATTTCTTTACCATGTCGCATTCCATTTCTCGTTTTTATTTTCTGATTGACAAACTCTTGATGCTTGTAACTGTCGCATCATAAGTTTGAGGGGAGATGTTAAATAATATATTTTATTTTATTTTATTTATTAAAGGTAGAATATTATTTTTAGCTTAAGCTATATATAAGCTCTTTGTATGGAGGTTAAATGATGTACTTTTAACAAATCAATTAAGGATAATTCTAACCTCTCTCTCTTTCGTGTTCATATTTATTTTGTATTAATTGAATGTTTTAACAATTACATACATAGAAGGTATTTGATTTTTTGGTAAAAATTATATTTTATAAAATTTTAAAAAACTTTTTTGTTTTAAATTATTTTTTTGTGTTTTTAAATTTTTTTATTTACTAATATCAAAATTAATCATGGAATCTTGATTTATATCGTACTATTGTTGTGAGCTTGGTATACCTCATAATTACTCATCCAGATATTACATATGTTATTCTTGTTATTAGTTAGTTTGTTGCTTCTCCTACTACTATTTACTAGGTAGTTGTTCTTTATATTTTGCGATATCTTCAGGATACAATCTTTTACTTTCATCTATCTCTTTCTTATAGCTGCATGTATATTCTAATACTAATCATGGTAGTGATCTCATATATCACAAATCGATTACTAGTTTTTATATTTTTTTAAGTGATTCTCTTATTTCTTGGAAGAGCAAAAAATAATTTATTGTTTCTCAATCCTCAACCAAAGTAGAATATCGTACTATAACATCTACTACTAAAGAGATTCTTTGATTATGTTGGTTACTTACGGATATAGGAGTTTCACTCTTTCATTCTACTCCCATGTATTATGACAACTAGAGTTTTATTCAAATTTCTCACAACTCAACTTTTTTATGAACAAACTAAGCACATTAAAATTTATTGTTATCTTACTCGTCATCATCTCAAGCATGACACCATTACTTTGCCTTTTGTTTCTTTTTCCTTGCAGATTATAAATTTCTTTACCATGTCGCATTCCATTTCTCGTTTTTATTTTCTGGTTGATAAATTCTTAATGCTTGTAACTGCCACATCATGAGTTTAAGAGGAGATGTTAAATAATATATTTGTCTTGTTTTATTTATTAAAGGTAGAATATTATTTTTAGCTTAACTATATATAACTTCTTTGTATTTAGGTTGAATGATGTACTTTTGAGAAATGAATTAAGGATAATTCTAGCCTCCCTCTTTTTTGTTGTGTTTGTATTTGTATTTATTTTGTGTTAATTGAATTATTTTAACAATCACATGCTTAGAAGGTATTTGATTTTTTGGCAAAAATTGTATTTTATAAAATTTTAAAAAACCTTTTGTTTTAAATTATTTTTTTGTGTTTTTAAGTTTTTTTATTTACTAATATCAAAATTAATTTTAAAAAAATAATTAAAAAATATTATTTTCATATATTTTTAAATAAAAAATAATTTAAAAAATAATTACAATCATAATTGCAAACACCCCGTTAATGCTTTTTTTGGCAACTCCCTCCAAAAAGGGTCGTGGAAGTTTCGTCGTTTATTTGAGTAGTCCAAAATTAAATGGAAAAATTAATGTTTCCACCCGGTGCTGACGTTTTCTTACCACAAGTGATAATACATCTTTCTTACATGAGTAATCGAAAAATAAATGGAAAGATTAGAAGCTGTGATGGATTAAATCTCACACGGAAGCCAATAGTTGACAAGATAAATCTTTTTTTAACCCAAAAATATGAGAAATTGCCCGGGAGCCAAAAAGCATACATACATACAAGACCCTTTTCTTTAATATATATATATATAATTAGAAGAAAAGATACAAGAATCGTCCCTGTTCGAGATGTATACAGAGGCAGTAGAACAAGCCTAGCAAGAGATGGAGGAACTGGTAACAACCCCAACAGACACAAAGCACATAGCATAGCACCTATCTAGGCATAATACAATACAATAAAATAAAATACAACAAGGACAGAGCACCAAGGCAGACTGCAGGCATCAAATTCATAGGGACACTAGTTCTTACGACTAGCTAGGACTTACCTTCTTCAAGACACACATATTGTATTTTGACTTGACTCATTACACAACCAGAGTGGACTACGAACACCTCCAAAAGACAGTTTCTCCTTTCCTGTCACACTAAACATGAGCCCAGCCTCATGCTTTGATTTATGGAGAGCTATTACTGCTGATCATCAATTGAATACCAGAAACCGAAATGCTTTCTTTCAGCTCTGATACGATAAATTCTTTCGCCATTCTCTTCCTCGTCCATAGTCAAGATAACTTTATCTCCTTTCTTGAGCCCTTTCTGATGAACATAGTCATGCCATTCGCCCTTTAGCCAAGGTTTCGGATACCTACCTTCATTGCGGATGGAGACCTTAAGTCTCCATTGTTGTTCTTGCATGTCAAATGCCACAAATTGGACCGAGTTCTGACCATCTGGCATGGGGAAGGCCGAGAGACTCCTAGACGGAAATTCGAGTCGCTTATTTTTAGCATCGCTCTCGGAGAGTATTTTGTTCATCACCTCCATTTTTTGTTGCAATCAAACGGGTTGAGCAAATGGTTTGAAGGATTAAAGTTCAAAGAAGGGTTCGTGGTGTGAGAGTTCAAGCAAGATAGTGATACATATATATAGTAATGATCATATGAACATCTGAGAGTTAAAAAATTAGAGAAGTCTTAATCATAGGTGATGTTAAGTTGGTGATCGAACGTTTACATGTCAATTTTTGTTAATCATCGCACAACACTGACCAGATTTTAGATTGTGATCATAACGATGCATGCAATGCAAGAATGTTCAGAAGGGTACTAAAGATACTTCCGATCATTTAACTTAGAAAATTGTTCCATATTTTGATATTGATTAAAGCCAAAAAGCATTTTAAAAAAGTGGATGACCGGTGAATATAAAAAGGGAGAAGATGTGACTCATTTCTGAACATTAACAATCAACTACCATTTTTTTCTTAAAAAAAAAAACTACATTAAACTATCATATTGGTCTTTGACACTTATGATCTGACTTTGTTATAAAGAATAAAAATCAAACCAAACCAACTCACTCCTAAGTTCGTTCAAGTTCACACTAATTAAGTATCATCTTATGCACGCTCCAGCGGGTATTTGCTTCCGAAACCTCACGAAGAAAGTCAGGATCTGCCTTTCGTGCGATATTAGGGTGTTTGCCGCTCGCTCCAATGTAATTTTCTTAATTGTGGTGCGACAATGTGCAGACTGTCCTCTTGTCTCTCTTGTTGAGATTTTGGATTTTAATATCTTTATAAATTTTGATTTTAGACCTTTGGAAGGTGTTGTTTTTATGAATTTCATACGGTGTCTATTTTAATTTGCTTCTAATATCTGATAATATTTGTTGTTAAATTTAATAAGAAATTGAGGACTTCTTTACCTAAAGCATTACAAATTTAATTATTTTTGCAACTTGTAATTTCTCTTTTTTTTGGATTAATTAATATCACAAAAAGATAAGGTTCTATTTAAGTTCTGAGCATTAAAAAAATTTTATTTTAGGGATTATATTAAAAATTAATATAAATTATATTAAATTTACTGATTCTACTTGCATTTGGAAGCAAGATAACTCTGTACGAAATTAAAAAAATGATATATCACACCAACTCCCTAAAAATAAGGCCTTGCGAGTTTGGTCGTTTATTTGAGTAGTCGAAAAGTAAATGGAAAGATTTTTAATGTTTCATCTCCTTGGACACTGCCTAGAGCTGACGTTTGCTTACCAAAAGTGATCGTATATCTGCCGTGCTCTCCACAATAATTATAAGGAGTCGAAAGTGGTTTGGTAATGATCTTTCTTGGACTCGTCAAGTTTGAGAAAGATAACCTGAAAACTAACCTGAAATTAACGTCGTCGCCAAAAAGAATATATGTTATATGTTGGCCGCCTTATCAAACATTAATTTGTCTTTTGTCTTTTGGTTCTTAGGAGCCAAAAGTGCAACCGATTTGTCACGTAGGGACATGAGATTTAAAGAGATAGAGATAGAGATAGAAGAGTTTGCAAACTTTTCTTAATTGTCGCGTGACAAACCGATTGCATCCAACCTAACCAAACCGATTGATGTTCACTTCTAATATAAGTCCATAATTAAATGGAAAGATTAATGTTTCATCTCCCTATACACTGGCCAGTGCTGCCGTTTTCTTACCATAAGTGATTGAAAAGTCATTGCGAGAGAGAATCTTATATATTGGCGGCTAATCAAACCTTAATTTTTCTTTTATTTTTTTTGTTGTCTTTTACCAACCAAAATTGCAACTGATTTCTATTAAATTTTAGCATTCTAATCTATAAATTCGTGTTAAAAACTTCGTATAAAAATTAAATTTTTCTATGGCTAGGTTCAGTGCAAGAATCGAGAAAAAAAAAAAGAAGCCTTGATGATCTATTTGGCTAATAGGTAATGCAAAACATGTCGTCCAAGACCCATGAACACACCCAAGCACGAACATATATAATGCACATGTTAGCCACCATGTTTTAATAATATTTTAATATAATAAACTATCGAATTACTCCGTAGCTCATGTGATTAAAAACAAAACATAATAAAAGTACATGACAACAAGTTTATGATTTTTTTCTATCATGGGTAATTTTATTATTTTATTTAAAAAAAAAAACGTTAAAGAACCTGGCAGTCCCTATCACTTTTTGGCCACTTCCGATTAATTATTTGTGCAACTTGCAAATTAACTTATGCTGCACATGGCACGCATGGCATATGATTTCTCTTCTCTGGTACACGTGGATCACTTAGCTTGCTTAGACCATCTTGTCATTCTAATGTTTCGTGAAGTTTGCCAGTTTTATTTCCTAATGAAAAGTCAAAGAGAAGCTATCTTAGAAGATTTTTTTTTTCAGAATAATTTAATTGATAATGATCTGTAGAATTTATGTAAATGATATCTGACTTGAAATATTAATTAAGGAAGGCCTTAAATTGATAGTTAAGGAAGACATTGAATCGAGAAAATGATCTCAATATATTCTCCAAATAAAATATTTTCTCAGTTGAATTAAAAAGCCTAATGTAGCTAAATTTGTAGCCTAATAATTAATTAATTGGTTGAAAACCTGGACATGTGATTTGACCACTGTTTCTCTTTTTAATTTTTTTGAAGAAAGAACCAATTAATTAATTATTTGTATACTCGTGATTAATACTTTCAGTCCAAGTGATATAAAACAATTCAAAGAGAGTCTAACACATTATGCTCACAAACTTACGAAATCGATTAGTTCTCATGATGGGTGAAGATCTCTCTCCCTCTCTCTCTCTCTCTAATTTTCTCTTTGAATACGGGGTTTCGAACGATATCCACAGTATAATCGAGCACACACCACATTTCGGACCAGGGATTTGGAGCTGCCAACATTAATTGCTCCATTAATTAATTTCTTGGACGACCATGATTACATCTAAACGATAAAGAGGATAATTTTTTAAAAGAGAAAAGGACGTGGATGAATTCTCTTTAGAACTGATCCAATCAAGAAAGCTAGTCGATCAACCATCTAGGTGGTAGCTAAGTGGTAAAGACTTGGGATCAAGGGGTTTGCTCTCTCTGTGGTCTCAGCTTCAAGTCCTTGGTTGCTCATATGATGGCCACTGGAGGCTTACATGGTCGTTAACTTCAGGACCCATGGGATTAGTCGTGGTGCGCGCAAGTTGGCCCGAACACCCATATTTATCTAAAAAAGAAAGCTGGTCGATCGCCAGGATGTAGACCTTTGTCGTAAGTAAGCGCATGGGATTAAGAGAGAAAAAGATACAAGAATTTGTAAACTTATCTTGTGATTGTCGCTCGTTTACAGGTAACTTTTCTTAATTGCCGAGCGACGATGGCCTTCTATATGGTATTCAGTTCTGTGAAAGATCAGAAATAATCGATTACATAATTAGCTCACCACTGTATTATGGTTCGATAATACAGAGACAAGTCACATCTTCGGCTAACTTTTTGACCATTCAATATCTTGTCACTCATATTACAAAGTGTGAAACCTTTTTAGTTCCATCACAGGACCGAATAAAAAAAACATTTTTTTTAATGATATAAATAATGATTAAATAATAAAAATTTAAAAATAAAGGGTTTGTGTTTTTTATAATTTTAAGTTTGAGTTCTTAATTACTCGTATTATTGAATTGAAAGCTTATATAATCATTAATTTTAAGCCTCATGAGATTAGTTATGATACACATAAGCTGGTTCCGACACCCACATTAATCTAAAAAATATATATTTTTTAAAACAATTTAGGATGCCGTTATCAAGAAGTTATTTTATTAAACAATATGAAATGAATAATTCAATCGAATTTAAAATAATATTTTATAAATTAAAAGGAAAATATAAAAAACTCTCTACAAATGTTTTTGAGATACATTTCCAAAACATAAAAATATACATCTTCCATTCATCTCGTGGCCTACATTTGAGCAGGGAACGCAACCAACATTCTTTTATCAATCTCTCATTGTACAGGGATCGAAGCAAATTCTAAAACATTGAGATATTTTTTTTATTTATATTATAAAAAAGGACAAAAAATTAATTTTATTGAACATGCTAAATAATGCACCTTATAAAAAAAATTAAATAATAATACAGGTCAATTCTTAGGTAAATAATAATAATAATAATAATTCTAAAAAAAAACTATCTAAAGTTAACTTCAGAGCCCATAGGATTAGTCGTGGTGTGTGCAAGCTGGCTCGAACACCCACATTAATCTAAAAAAGAAAGTTGATCGATCGTCAGGATGTAGACCTTTGTCGTAAGTAAGCGCATGGGATTAAGAGAGAAAAAGATACAAGAATTTGTAAACTTATCTTGTGATTGTCGCTCGTTTACAGGTAACTTTTCTTAATTGCCGAGCGACGATGGCCTTCTATATGGTATTCAGTTCTGTGAAAGATCAGAAATAATCGATTACATAATTAGCTCACCACTGTATTATGGTTCGATAATACAGAGACAAGTCACATCTTCGGCTAACTTTTTGACCATTCAATATCTTGTCACTCATATTAGTGAAACCTTTTTAGTTCCATCACAGTACCGAATAAAAAAAAACATTTTTTTTAATGATATAAATAATGATTAAATGAAAAAAATTTAAGAATAAAAGGTTTTTGTTTTTTATAATTTTAAGTTTGAGTTTTTAGTTATTCATGTTATTAGAAGTTTATATGATTATTAATTTTAAGGCTTATGGAATTAATTATAATATACGTAAGCTGACTCGGACACCCACATTAATCTAAAAAAAACATATTTTTTAAAATAATTTAGGATTTCGTTACCAAGAAGTTATTTTATTAAACAATATGAAATGAATAATTCAATCGAATTTAAAATAATATTTTATAAATTAAAAGGAAAATATAAAAAACTCTCTACAAATGTTTTTGAGATACATTTCCAAAACATAAAAATATACATCTTCCATTCATCTCGTGGCCTACATTTGAGCAGGGAACGCAACCAACATTCTTTTATCAATCTCTCATTGTACAGGGATCGAAGCAAATTCTAAAACATTGAGATATTTTTTTTATTTATATTATAAAAAAGGACAAAAAATTAATTTTATTGAACATGCTAAATAATGCACCTTATAAAAAAAATTAAATAATAATACAGGTCAATTCTTAGGTAAATAATAATAATAATAATAATTCTAAAAAAAAACTATCTAAAGTCAATAACTTAAGTTATTTGATGTATAAATTTTTTATTTTATTAGTACTACTGGTGTGTTAAATATTTGATGTATCTTCAACTTTTTTATATTATGCCTCAGTTATTTTATTATGAATTTATCTTTAAATAATAAATCTTATAGAACAAAATCCCAAGACAAATTAAATCCAATTAAAAATAATAATTACAAACATAAAAAAAGATTTAGTTGGAATGCAAGACATACCCAGAGGATGGATGTTACCGATCCAGCATTAATTAATACTATCTTGTTCCATAACAGTGGCTTTTCCAACTTCGAAAGCTGAAAGAAAGAAAGCGACATAAAAACTCGGGCCCTACATGTCAGGAACACCTTCGAGTTGCGAACATAAAAACTCGGGCCCTACATGTCAGGGACACCTTCGAGTTGCGAATCCTTAAAAAAAAAAATGTTAAAATATATATATAATTTCTAAGGTTATTTTTTATATTGGATGCAGGTAGACAAATTTGTCTAAGGAGAAAAACATATTATAAAACATTTCATAAGAAATAAGAAATAAGGTAGTAAAAATAACATTTTTTATTAAGCATAACTAATTTTTTTACCTCAATCTTTAAAGTTAATATATATTTTGGGATTCTTAGTTTCTTTAATTATTGGATAATGATTTTTAATTTTTCTCAATATGAGTCAGTGTACATTTTAAAATATTTAATTTTTTAATTATTAGATGAAATTTTTTAATTTTTTAATAATTTTTTAATATAATAAATTTTATATATGTTTATGACCGAATCCCATTCTAAAACATTGAGATATGTTTTTATTCAAATTTATAAAATAATGACAAAAAATTAACTTTATTGAGCATGCTAAATAATTGACTAAATTTATAAGGATGGGATGATACCTTATAAAATAAACTAAATAGAAACAATGCACGTTGATTTTTAAGTAAATAATAATAGTAATAATAAAAGGTAAAGTTGTAGAAAATCAATAAAAAAAAGTAAGGAAAACTCAATTCAATTCATTTAACTTCACAATCCAATAATATAATATTGAATTATAAAATTAAAACAAAAAATTAAAAAAAATATAAGTTAAATAAGGAAAAATTTTTAAATTTATTTTTTGAATAATAGGACTGGGTTATCCTATATATTATTACATACTAAATAAGTTATTTCCTTGAATTGTTTTAAAAAAATCTTGTGTCTTTATAATTTTAAAAAAGTTAATACATTTTTCAATAATTACACCTACATCCAATTTCTAAGCTAAAAATGATTTGCTTATAATGAGATAATATTCTTCTTTTAAAAAGTTAAAAGATTTAAAATTAAAACGTTTATGCAACTTTCACATCAACTGGAATTGCACATTGGACAAATGATTACCAAGAAACTCAAATCATTGCATTTGTTTTAATTTGTCAAAGATCAGAAATAATCACATCTCCGATTAACTTTTTGACCATGGAATACCTTGCCAGCCAAACCACCAAATGTGACAACAATCTAGGATGTTGACATCGAACGATAATGAACAAGAGTTAACAGTGAACGTGCACCCACAACACCTATAAAATGCTATAATAGCTAGCCCTCCAACATTCATCTGTTTCTCAACCTGAGTACCTCCAACATTCATCTGTTTCTCAACCTGTCAAAAAACCTGAGCAGTGCTCTTGAAATCCATTTCTAGCATCTATGGCGGAGCTCATAAATAAAATCCTAACGCGCACAGACCTAGAAAACCGTCTAGCTTATCCAACCCAGAGTCTTTGGGCCTTTCCACTATTGTCCGAGGGCCGAACTTCAATACGTTTTGATGCACGAGATACTCTTGGGAAAGTCTGGAATCTTAAGCTTTCTACTCGGACTCAAGGCCATCCAAAACCAGCCATCACTGGAGAGTGGTTGTCACTTGTGCAAGAGAAGGGCCTTAGAGTCGGAGACAGGATCGTTCTGACTAGGGAAGTAGATGAAGATGATGAAGTGAGCTACGAAATCAGAACTGAACACATGATATTCAATGTTTGGGCCCCTGTCCAGTAGGGGACTTATCTTTGCCTATTGGCAAAATATATTATGCTTGCAGTATGCGTGTTAGTGACTGTTTTTCTAGCCAGGTGTTCTTAGTAATGTGCTAGGTGTTTTTATCTGTCCTGTGTTGTGTGATTTGCATATTATGTTTTTGTTCCTTGTATTTGCTTTTTTATGCAGCGTACCCTGTCATACGGATGAGCCCTTTCAAGCTCATGGCTCCATGGGTAGCAAGAGAGGAGTATAGAGGCTGCTAGCTAGCTTTTTATGTATGCATGGAGCTTTCATTTTGACAGTAGTACTGGTGTGTTATATATTTGATGTATCTTCAACTTCTCAATCTAAGCCTCGTTTATTTTATTATGAATTTGGTCCTTACCAAGACCAGATGAAAATACTTTGTCTGACACTTGACTGCCGCGAAATTATCCTTAAAACACCCAAAGTACCATTTTCTGACCTTGTGATGTCATTTCAATCAGTATTGAAGACAAATTCTAAACGATTAAGCTTCAAAACCTTTTTGTGGTGGGCAAACAGGGCAAGAGAATTGGGGTGGTTATACTGTTGGAAATTTTAATGGTAGGTTGAGCTAACTGCCAAAAAAGGCAAGCATCAAGGTCAAAATGTGAAGATCCACACCCCAACATTCGCAGGCTGTCTAGACTCTTGCATGTAGCCTTCCATCGATCGTTCGCATATTGCTAGATTGAAGACATAAAATGCAGATAGCAAGAAACTGTAAGTGATCTTGGAAACAAATTGTGAATCTCATGAAGTTAGACAAAGATAAACTGGGATTAAGGTCGTTGCCTAAAAGAATGTCACATGATGGCCAAAAGTGCAACCGATTTGTCACGTACGGACATGAAAGTAAGCGTTTGAAAACGCGGTTTTAAAAAATTTATTTTTTTGACTAAAAATTAATTTGTTATATGTGTTGGATATTTTTATATGTTAATATTAAAATTAATTTTTTTAAAATAAAAAAATATTATTTTAATACATTTTAAAATAAAAAACACTTTAAAAATCCATTATAATTACACTAAGAAATACAGAAAACATCTACCTTTCTTAATGTCGCATGACCATGGGATTCTTCTATACTGTATACAGAAAGTTCAAAGAAAAGAAAAGCAAAGGTAATTTGAAATATCAGACCAGCTAGCTCAGCAGTCTCTGTAATGTACTACGGCTTAGAAAAATAATTAGATTATACCGAATATTTGTAAAAGTCACTCTAAAATTAACTTAAAAATTCAATTTGAAAAATTAAATAATTATTTTAATTTAATAATTTAAATTATTAAATAAAATTTTAAAATATAATTTATATTATTCTTTAACATATTTTAAAAAAATTTAACTTAAAACTTACATAAACTCATATTATTTTATATTTAATTTTTATTAAATAAATAAAAATAATTAGACTTTAACTCATAACTACTTGGTTATTAAGATTTTGATATCATATTTAAGAATAATTACAACCCAATAACTTAACAGATTTCAAAATATAATTTATATTATTTTTTAATATAAACTAAAAAAATCACTAAAAAAAAAATCATCCAAGTAATCTCTAATTTGAAGATATTATAAGTTATCTTTCTTGCACTAATAAAGTATAACAAAGACTGAAAACTAACCTGAAAATGTCATTGCCAAAAGGAATCTCATGTATTGTCGGCTAATCAAACATTATTATTATTATTATTTTTGGTTTTTTATGAGACAAAAGAGCAACCGACTCCTGTCAAATTCTAGTATCTGTTCAAACTAAGATTCTAGATTAGAAGATCACCCTCATTTTGGATTAAAACTATTTTCTAAACATTCCATTACATAAAAATATTTGGGCTTAAAATTTATATAAATTTAAATATCAAATTAAAATAAATTCTTCTGTAAGTATAAAAAGTTTGACATTAGAAAGTTGAGGAAATGAACATACCTTGAATAATATTTATAAACAAGAAAATGTATATAAGAGCACGAATTATCCCACAAAAATCGAAGTTAAAAAAAAAAACCCGAAGTAGTGTATTTTATTAACAATATAAAAAAGGCGTGGGGAAAGCACTGTAGCTTCCCCACGCCTTTTAATAATATTTATATATAATAATAATAATTATTATATTATATTATAATTATATTATAATATTTTTTTGTTTTTTATGCCTTATGGGTTTTTTTTTCTTTTTTATTTTATTTTTTAATAAATTGTTTTATTTAATTTAGTTTGTTAATAAATCTCAAGTTTAACAGGTTAATCTGATTTAACGAGTTAATTTATAATTTTTTTTAATTAATTTTTTTATTTAGTTTAATTTGTTAATATTAAATTTTTTTCTATTTAATTATCAGGCGTGAGAAAAGCATTGTAGCTTCCCCATGCCTTTTAATAATATTTATATATAATAATAATAATAATAATAATAAATTATTATTATTATTATGATAAGTACATTATTATATTATACTATATTTTTTTTGTTTTTTTCTTATTTTTTTGTTTTTTATGCCTTTATGGTGGTTTTTTTTTTTGCTTTTTTCTTTTATTTTCTTTTAATAAATTTTTTTATTTAATTTAATTTGTTAATGAATCTTGAGTTTAACGAGTTAACCTGTTTTGACGAGTTAACCCAGAATTTTATTTTTTTTTTTTTTTATTTATTTTT
>NW_011500026.1:106412-154878 GCF_000495115.2 Populus euphratica
TGAATGGGATTTGAAAACCAATTTTTCTTGCAATTAAACCTTTTAAAATATCAATTAAGTTATTAAACATCCAATTTTAAATTTCTCTTTCTAAATTAAACTTTTCTTGTTAATAAAACCTTTATTGATAAAAATTAAGCTATCAATTTTTCAACTTTTGGTGTTTTGATTCTCCTCAACTAATCTTTGACAATTATTGTGGATATTCTTCATGTTTTTTTCATTAATATATTTTTAATTTTTTATTTATTTGTATATTTATGCGAGGTTCCAACTTGGGGTAACAATAACCTTTTATGTCCAAATTGTTGGTATTAAAGAATATAATAAATCATATCTTGGAATCTCACATAGTAGTTTAAGCTATTAGATTGAAATAGTTCTTTAACATGATATTAGAATATTGATAATCAAGTGATCACGAGTTTGAATTTCATCATTTCTATTTATTTGATAAAAATTAAGAATAAAATAATATGAGGCTATACAGATTTCAAACTTAAAAAACTTTCATTTGAGGGAGTATGTGAGAGAACAATAAAAATTATATTTTAGGATCTCATTTAATAACATAAACTATTGAGTTGAGATAATTTTTTAACAGTTGGTATGATATAATCAAGCTTTCATGAGGCTTAATTTTATTTTACTGATCTATAAATATATTTGCTAGGCTTTTGTGTGATTTGTTAGTAACATATCTCTATGACAAATTTCCATCTAACTACCAAGAACCTTGATTTTTTCTCAATCTAGCCACATTGGTTGGAATTTATATTAATCTAAATTAATTTAGTGTATTTAGAAGGATTAAAGTAGGGAAATACTCATTATTATTTGAATATTTGAAGAAAACATAAAAAAAAATTATATATATATATATTCATTTTTTTTGTTTTGGTTTTTTATAACAATATAGATTCAAAGAAACATAAGACATGTAAACACAATCATAACATAAATACTAATATGTTTTAATTGTTTAATTTAGTTTGTTAATAAATTCCAAGTTTGACAAGTTAACCTGAAATTTTATTTTTTTTACTTTTTTACTTTTTAATTAATTTTTTTCATTTAGTTTAGTTTGTTAATGTTAAATTTCTTTCTATTTAATTATCGAACTTTCATGACACGTTTCTCAAGCTTGACAGGTTAACTGGGTTAATTATGGGTTAACCCGTCAAATTGGTTTTCTATTTAGTTATCAAACTTTCATGATGCGAATCTAAGGTTTAACGAGTTAACTTGATTTGAAGGATTGACCCAATTAATTTAAATTCAAATTAGGTTAACCTGTCAAACTCGGGATTCATTAACAAACTAAATTAAACAAAAAAATTTATTAAGAGAAAAAAAACAAAGAAAAAAGCAAAAAAACCCCATAAAGGCATAAAAAACAAAAAAATATAAACAAAGAATATTATAATATAATAATATAATTATCATTATAATAATAATAATAATTATTATTATTATTATTACTAGACTCATTTAAACTTAAATCATATAAGTTTAATATTATTATAAATATTACTTTTGAGTCAAGCGTTGAAGCTAAACCAAAGGTTTTTGGATATATTTTTATAGAAATACATAACACTCTTGAATCTTTGTGTTTTTTAATATTTTTTATGCAAGAAAAAAAAATAATTCATGGTGTATGCCTTTGTTTTGTTTTCTTTTTCCTTTTAACCCTTTTACTGTGGATTATACAATACAATTCATAATGAAAAAGCTGATACCTTTAGTTTCTATTTTAGTCTTTTTTTCTTTGTATTGTAATTATTCTATTAATTAAGTTTTTTAATATTAATTTTTTTCTGTTTAATTATTAGATTTTCATGACACAGATTGCAGGTTTGACCGGTTAACTCGATTGATTCATATTGTTTTTCTTTTTTCTCATTACTTTTGTTCTTCTGATTTCATCTTTTAATATTATATGCAGTTCACAGTGAAAAGAATGGTGCCTTCAGTTTTTTTTCTTTTTTTTATGTTTTTCACAGTGGATTGCACAATACAATCCACGCTGAAAAGGTTGATGCATTTTCTTCTTTTTAATTAACTTTTTTATTTAGTTTGTTGATAGTCAATTTTTTTCTATTTAATTATCGGACTTTTATAACACAAATCTTAAATTTGACGAGTTAACCCAGTTAATTAAGATTTTTTCCCTTTTCTTCGTTAGTTTTTTTCTTCATATCGGTTTTTTTTCTTTGTTTTATTCTTTTAATTAATTTATTTAAGTATAATACTTTTATGACACAACTTTGCAGCCAAATCCATATCCAAGATTATTAGGTTTGGTATTGCAGTTAGATCCACTTAAACTTGAGTTTTTCAAGTTTAATGTTATTATAAATATTACTTTTAAGTCTATCGTTGCAGTTAAACCTAAGACTTTTAAATATAATTTTATAAAAAAACTTAATATTTTTAAATTTTAACTTTTTAAAATATTTTTTTTATATAAAAATTAACTTGTAGTATTTTATTTCTATTTTTTTGTTGAGTTCAAAGCAAATTATTATACTAAAGTATAACACTCTCAATCACGCATTAAATATTTTCCAGAGCGATTGCCAGTCTCAAAAACCTTACGGGAGGCTGTGCTAGCTGCCAAAAAAGACACGCATCACGGTCAAAATGTGAAGAACCACACGCCAACACTCACAGGCTGTCTAGACTCTTTCATTTTAGCCTTTCATCGATCGTTCGCATGTTGCAAGATTCGAGACATTCAGTGCCGATGGCAATAAATTGTATTTAATTTATAGGTTGTAGGTAAATTCCTTTTCTAGTGAGAACCGGTGGATATATTAGTGTAGTGTATTTAATTTTCTTAAACTATTGATCAAACTATCATCAATCTTTAAACAAAGATTTCATGGCATTGATATTTGAAAAGTTATTTGATTTGATTTAATTATTTGATTTGTTTAGTTAATTTTGAATTAATTAAGTTCCATTGAACCTCTCAGATTCATTGATTATGCAAATTCAATGAATTGTCTTCAATTAGTTCTACATAATTTTGAATTAATTACGTATTCCTAATATTATGTATAAATAAAGTGCCTTCATTCTCACAGGTAGAAACCAGAAAAATCAATATAAAGTTCCTACTCTCTTTATGTTAGATATATACATTCTATGAAATATGTTTTTTTTTTATATCAGGTATCCTTGTATATTTTTAAAAAATAAAATTAGTCCCGTTCAGGATCCGTAATTATCTTTTTTAATAAATGCGTTTACTCTTTTTATGTATTCCTAACCTTATGTATACTTATCTTTGATTTTATATTTTTTGTTATATTTTTATATTGATGAATGGAAAGAAAAGAGCACGGATAGCTTACGAGGAAGTGCCCCTTCTAAGATTTCGGCCACCCTATAAATACACAATTGATTTTGAATAAGCAATTTCTTTTGGTAAACGATTACATTTAATTGGATTATATATAATTATTGAACTTCATGATAAAATCTGATGAAATTTAAAAGACAAGTGACAATTCAAATCACCTTGCTTTTCATTTCTTCCAACTTCTCGAAGAAGAAAAAAATGGAGATGGAGATGGAGATGGAGATGGATAATAGTTTTCTAGCTCTGTTTTTCTAATTTCATAACATGTTATATGCATAAGCCTCGAAGACTAAAACCCAATAACATAACTATTCATAGTCCATGCAAAGTTGCAAGCCATTGCACAGGGCTCATTGTCCAGGAAACTCTAAAAGCAAGCAAAGAAGCCTACAAAAATAAGACAACCTCGTTCTCGGTGAGGTCTCCTCACATGTGCAGCCTCTCTACTGGTTATCTTGCTAGCGTTTAGCAGTTGCTTTCATGGAATGATCTTCAAGCAGACGTAAGTAGTATTTCATTTCCTAGTTCTTATTCAAACTTCAGCTCCCAGTGTTTAGGTTTCTCTGCAAAAGCTTAGGGTTAGGATGCTCCATTAGACCTAGTTCATCAAGAATTACACTATTTTTCTTGAAAACCCTTCAATATTATCATGCCTCAGAAACATTTGATCTGTGAATTCAGATGATGAAAATGAACACTCCTTTACAGTATCATACCTTATGAACATTTGTGGGTTCTCTCTAAAACCTGCTTTAGAAGTTTCTAAACAGGTTCATTTTAAAACCCCAGATAATGCTGATTCTGTTCTTGAGATTTCAAGAACCATGGCTTCTCAAAGGCCCATATTTTGAACCTTGTGAGGAGATGGCCTAGAGTGCTTTTGTGTAAACCTCACAGAACACTCTTTCCCAAGCTTGAATTTTTCCATTCTAAAGGGTTTTCAAGCCCTGATGTTGTCGAAATTATATCAACCTATCCGTGGATTTTGAGAATTAGCTTTGAAAACAAGTTGGTCCCTGCTTTTGATTTCTTTGAAAATTTGCTCCAATCTGATGCCATGGCTACCAAAGCAGTCAAACTTGACCCGCGCCTTCTAGATGCTGGTCTTGAAAAGGCCGCACGTATTGTTTATATTTTGTTAGAAAATGGAGTCCCTATGAAGAATATTGCTCTATCAGTTCGGATGAAGCCTGGTATTATGCTTTCGAATCTGGAGAATTTCAAAAGGCTTGTTCAGAAAGCAAGTCTAATGGGATTTCATCCTTCCAAGAGTCAATTTGTTGTAGCAATTGTGTTGCTGAGGTCCATGACCACATCCACATGGGATAAAAAGCTTGATGTGTATAGGAGATGGGGTTTGTCTCAAGAAGAAATTCTTGCAGCATTTGTAAAGAATCCTTGGTTTATGAGCTTATCTGAAGAGAAGATCACGGCAGTGATGGTTCTTTTTGTCAACCAATTGGGTTGGGAGTCTTCCTATCTTGCCAAAAACCCAACTATACCATCATATAGCCTGGACAAAAGGCTTGTTCCAAGGGCTTTGTTATTGCAATTTCTAGTTTCTAAAGGCTTGGTTGAGAAGAGTTTCAGAAGCACTGCATTCTTCTACACACCTGAAAGTAAGTTCCGGCAGATGTTCATAAATCACCATTCTGAATCTACCCAGATATTGAAATTTTACAACGAAAAACTGAATCTTTCATTAGTTGTAAACACTTCTACATTTTGAATCACAATTGCTCTACATTTTCATTTGTTTTTTTATTGTCTTCTCTGCCTTAGAATTTCCATAAGTTAGGCATTGTGCATTGGAATTACCTGTTCTTTTTGCAATTTAGTTTCTCTATTCTCTGATTTTTCTCCATTAAACCTTGAACCTTGTGCTTCGTGATGTTTTTACAGCCATCTGGCATAACAGGAGCTGCACTTTCCTTACCTTCCATGATATATACAACTTACACTGTCTTGTTATTACTTGTGAATGATGTTCTTTCACTATGAGAAATGATCTAATCCAAGTTAGGTTTTACTTGGTAATTGCATTCATGAAACAGAGAGGTTCAGACTTCATTCTGCGTTGAGACTGCCTAGAAATGCATCTTGATCCTGCTTTGCATATTAGATCTTTTCCCTTCTACAGTTAGTTTATAACTAATCAAAGTATTCATTCAAAACACAAAAGTTTCCCTAGTATGGATTGTTGCAGGGTTTGGAATGTTTAAATGACTCGAGATTCTTCCTATCTTAAAACAAAGAGGAACATTTACGGTATGAAAGACAGATTTGAGCACTACAAATCCTGATGCAAGGAAGGTGTCGAGACATAGTAAGTTCAAGGATTTAATATCAAGATATATATATATAGTTTCATTTGCTGTTGAAGGTATGGTCATATGCTGCTAGCATAATCCCTAGAAACAATCCATTTCTTGAAGTATAATTAGGGATTGCAAGATCTTCCAAGCTTGCTTGATCTTGACCTGAAGCACCTTGGGAGGAACCTTGGGACCATAATAAGATATGACCTGTTTGAAGGTGTGATAAATGTTGTTTTTTAAAGTATTTTTTTTAGAAATGCATTAAAAGAATTTATTTTATTTTTTTAAAATTTAATTTTAATATCAACCCAATAAAAAAAATAAAAAAATATATAAAAAATCGTTTAAACTAAAAAAATCTTAATAGTAAGGTTGGACTATAATATCAAGTTTTTCAGGGTCGTGCAGCAGATTTGAATGGATACCCACATGGATCAATGAGGTAAAAGACTGAAGGAGTAATCTTGCGGGTTTGCAGCATTGCTACTTCCACTTGACAAGAATTGGTGCTGGGCATGGACTAAAATATGTAAAATTAGAAGTTTCCTTGTTGTCATGAGCAAGAATGAGACCGTTTAGGATATTTTCCAAAAAAAATAAAAAAAAATGCTTGATATATGTCTTCTCAAAATGGAAGATGAAGATGGCCTCCCATTTAAATTTGATTTATATGCCTTCTCAAAATAGTGTCTGATATAGGAAAACAGCTTCCTTCCCTGTTGTGTTAAACAAATACAAATAGCCAACAAAACTGGCTGACACATCCAAAAGACGGTGTCAGCCATCAAGCAATCCATTTCCTTTGAAATAGAAACTCTGTTCTACAAGGATGCAGCAACTAGCAAGTCGTACCAGTGATTAAAAAGTTTGAAGCCTTTCCAGACTAGCAATAGCTACATTGGATTAGTAGAAGTTGGAGAATAAAATCTAGATTTTGCTTCTCCGTATTCTTACTCCGGTTGAGACATCGGGATATCACATTCCATCCATTTCTTTACGACTAAGCATTGCCCTCTTTCTATCAATTTCATGGGGTTTAAGGACATGCTTTCCCCCTTCGTTGTGCAGAGTAAGTAATCCTTTGTCTGTGCACCAAATATTACACAGCTTGCACCCATATCTCCGCTGTGCTATCTCACTGCCTCTGCCACCTTTGTTGGCAACTTTTGACTTCATCGTTCTGCTTTTGATCTTCTAAGTGGTCCTTGAATTTCAACTCCTGCAGTTTGATCCGGTGTTTTCCACCCCACATGTGCTTCCTGTAGTTGGAAAAACTCTGGAAAGGCACTTGGCAAACTTTGCAACAAGTGTAACCCATCTGATTTCCAGGTTCATGAGGTTGTGGAGATGATGGGAATTCAAGGCTGTTTGCTGGTGTTTCCCGCTTTATTCCAGAAAGCATGGGACTGGAACTTGAATTTCCCCTTTGATTGGGAGTTAAACTTGAAGATTGCACCTGATGTGAGTGATATTTTAGTTGCCATATTCAATCTAACCATATATGCGCAGCTTGCGGTAACCAAATTGGATAGGAACTTAGCAAACCTTGTAAAAAGTGTAGCCTTCTCGGATTGTCATGTTCATGCAGCTGCATAGGTGGTGAGAATCTGATGCTGTTAGCTGTTAATAGCCTTCTTGTTCCTGAAAGTATAGGACTTGGACTTGAACAAGACCTTGGGCTGGGATTTGCACCTGATATGAGTGACATTTAGTCTAGTAAGAGAATAGGACATTCCCCAGCTACTGTCCCACAAGGGTGGTCCGGGGAACAAAAACTTGGGGAAAGTTTTACTCTTCTGCGTTTTTGCGTAAGTTGGCTATTCTCAAGGCTCAAGCTGTTTCAGAAGTATAAAAAACATGAACATTTTCCAGGGAAACCCAGTTTAACGGTCTGTCTTTGGTTGAAAGCCACAGCAGATTGGCATGGCAATAACCCACAGTTAAAACTAGGAAAGGCCACCCCAAAAGAAATGAAATCCTCTCCACACCCAGCAGCCAAGCTCAACAGCACTGTTTTCATGTTGAGTTAATGTTCTGATATCTTCCAGAACCCTAATTTTACTGTCTCAAAACCAGTGCGACAATCAAAACTTTGCGTTGATTTGGGTTACCAAGACAGGTGATTCCAATAAATTTCAGAGGTATCAAACCCTAATGCTTCTTTCTTGCATAGAGCAACTGCAATTCTTCCCGATTCAAAACCCTCTGTATCTCAGAAATAAACCCAGTAAATGGATCCATACTTGTTCATCACTTCATGACCCATACACAACTAAAAATTTAAACCTTTCCCTTCCCGATTCCTCTAGCCAAATAGAACCCATTTTATTGATATACTATTAAAACAAGATTAGGGGTGGCAAAGTTCTTGCATTTGCATCAAACGGGCAGAAAAGAAAAAAAGTACAATAAATAACATTACCCCCTGAAAAAAAAAAAGCAAAATCTTTCTAAATCACGTGACACTATCAACTCCACTAAATTCAGAATCTCTCATGTTGTCCGTACTCTGACAAGTCCAGCTGTCCACCACTAACCTGACAGCCACACGTCCTTAAGACAGACCCCTCAACCTATCACGTGTCAAACACCAACAACATGACAGGGTAACAGCCCCGTCATTCTAAACAAACGTGATCCTCGTGCCTTATTTCTTAAAAACCCGTCCAGGTTCATTCCACAGTTATTCCTTAAAAGCCCGCCCCGGTTCGTTTTCACAGTGATCACTCGATCACCCCTACTCTCTCTGGTAACTTCTCTCTTTCTCTCTCATTATTTCTAAAATTAGGGTTTCGAAACCCCAAATTTTTCATGATGATTTTCTGTAGTTTGTTTATAGAGACGAAGCTGAACTTCTGATTTCAAGTATTACGGTATGGCTGAGGAGGCAGCGAAAGCAGTGGAGCCTAATGCGGAATTGCTAGAATGGCCGAAGAAGGACAAGCGTCGGTTACTTCATGCTGTGTATCGCGTCGGTGATCTTGAACGTACCATTAAGTGAGTGAGGTTTTGTTTTGGTATTTCTTTTTCGATTTTCTTAATGTTTTGTAATTTATGTGATTTTCTTCATATTTTGTTATTTATTTTTGTGAATTTATTTGTAATTAACTTTGCGGTTATTATGAAGTTTCGGTTTTTATTTTTATTTTTGGTTGTTTTGGAATTTATGTGATTTTTACTAAATTCGTAGTTTTTTTTTTTTTTGATGTTTTGTTTTGCAATTTGTGTGATTTTCTGCATATTTTGTGATTTGTTTTTTAAATCTTGGTGTTATTAACTGTACAGTAGTTTTTTTTTTCTTTTTTACAATTTGTGTGATTTTTCATATATATATATATATATATATATATATATATATATTAAATTTGGGTGTTTTCTAATTTATGTAGAATTAAATACGCACATGTAGAAAGCTTGAAGTTTTATGTCTTCGTTTGTTTGTTTTCTGCAATTGAAACCTAAGAGTTTGAAATGCTTGGGAGTCTTGTCATGTGTGATTTTGCAAATTTGTATTTGCCATTTAGTACTCAATGGTGTTGTATTGTGGCATTCAGTAAGCATTAATATAAAGTTTGGATTTTGATTTGTTTGTTTTTGTGCTGTTGGTGAAGGTTTTATACAGAAGGATTTGGAATGATGTTATTGAGGCAAAGGGATATACCAGAAGAGAAATACTCCAATGCATTTCTTGGGTTTGGACCTGAAGAGTCAAATTTTGTTGTCGAGTTGACTTACAGTTTGTTCCTCTCAAAATCGTATCCCTTTTTCTTTAATTTTGTTTTCATGTGTGAATTCACTGGTTATTTACGTATTGTTTAGTTGGTGAATGGTAAATCATATAGGAAAAAATGGACCAATGGTAGACATTGGTATCATGTTGTATAATAAAAGGGGTTATGCTGCAGAGAATCTCTTTATGTTGTTTAATGAATAGTGGATTCTTCAGATTCAAATGGGTCTTTTTTTTCTGTTTTTCAAACTTTTTATAAATTTTATTCTTTTATAATTGAAATTGAAATTTATGTTTTTTGTACGTATTGTTCACTAATTACTTATGTATTTGCTTGCTACCTTTCACCTTTATTATTTTCTAGCATGTTGATCTTCTTTGAGGAAGATGATAATAAGCTAAGAATTCTTGTGGTGTGGAATGAGATCTACGTGTAATGGTTATCCATATTAGATCTCTTAGTGCTATTGGATAGGGATTGATTTCTGTATCCAAGGAGGGAAGCATTACTGTTACTGTGATGGTTATATGGATTTTAGTTCCATGCCACAATTGTTAATATGTTTATGATGTTGGAAAGTAGTGAAGGGTTTAGAAATGAGTAGGTTTTGCATGAAAAATCTTTTTAATCATATCATTGCGCAACAAAAAGTCGACTGAAATCTTTCAATCTCCTCTCGTGTGGCACTGGGAATTTATGTACTTGGTTGATAATTTACAGATTATGGAGTCACTTCATATGATATTGGAACTGGTTTTGGGCATTTTGCAATTGCAACTGAGGATGTAAGTGTCATGCTATGTTTGTAGGTTTTTAAGCTGATGTTTTTTATCCCCTCCTTGGTGCCATGAATAAATTGTGTTTTGTGGTCTTTTAGGTTTACAAGCTGGTGGAGAAACTTCGTGCCATTGGTGGCAACATTACTAGGGAGCCTGGTCCTGTCAAAGGTGGTACATCTGTCATCGCCTTTGTGAAGGATCCTGATGGTTACATTTTTGAGCTTATCCAAAGAGGTCCAACTCCTGAGCCCCTGTGCCAAGTAATGCTTCGTGTAGGAGATCTTGATCGCTCTATCAAGTTCTATGAAAAGGTAGCACTGATCGTATGTGTGAATTTTGTTTGATCTGAGATGGTAATGGCAGGAGCAATTATTAAGTAGGCGAGAGAAAATATTTAATGTCAGAATATTTTAGCATCTGCATAAAAGAACCCATTTCATCTGGGCTATTAATTGGATTCCATGTAATTAGCGATCAGGTGAGAGCTCATCTTCAGGATGGTTATAAAGAAAATAACTATAGGCAAGAATTGATTTGGTAGAAACAAAAACTGAAGAACTTGGAACAGTTGAACTTAAACTGAATACCATTTTTGGGTTGATGTGATGGGTTGTTTTTAAATCTCAAATTGATTAATTTAAACCTGACTCTTTAATAACAGAACTTGGTTGAATTTTAAACTTGTCTGGTCTTTAGGAATTTATGATTGCCCCTTCTGTTCAGTGAATCAGTCAAGTCTAGTTCTATATGTTTGTGAGGCTACAATGTTGCAGGCATCATGGAACTAGCAATGACCCCAAACAACACATTTGAACCAAGCTTTGGTTTTTCCTTCTGTGCAGGCCTTGGGGATGAAGCTATTAAGGAAGATTGACAGACCTGAGTACAAGGTGAAATGTTCTCTTTAATGATTTGATTCATATATTTAGTTTTAGGTGTACTAATATTCTTTGAGATATAAATGAGGCTATTGAGTTCCCTCACCTTGTTGATTGCACATCACAGTACACTCTGGCCATGGTTGGCTATGATGATGAATACGAGACGACTGTCCTAGAATTGACGTACAATTATGGAGTTACTGAATACACCAAAGGAAATGCATATGCGCAGGTGAGTTAAAGTCATTCTTTCAGCTATCCTATCTCCTTGACATTTCCTCTGCTTGAACACTGATGAATATGGTATTCATTATAGGTTGCAATCGGTACTGATGATGTGTACAAAAGTGGTGAGGTTGTCAACCTTGTAATACAAGAGCTCGGTGGCAAGATAACCCGTCAACCTGGACCAATTCCAGGAATCAACACCAAAATTACCTCTTTTCTAGATCCAGATGGCTGGAAAACTGTAAGTTTTCTCTAATAAATTTTGGGTTCTAAGTTAAATGAGATGTTGCATACTTCTCTGCTTTCTAATATTCTATTACATTTGTCTAATTGTTAAAAATGGCTGGAAAGGGATATCTGATTTCATTCTGCTTGCCCTTCGAGTTGAGAAAACAAGACTTTCGAGTTTCATAAAAGAATCAAGTGTGACTGCACGTGGGAAAATTAATTTAGTTTATATCCCTTTAAGTTTCAAAAGCTAGACTTGCTAGTCCTACCGAGCGATAGGAGAAATAGATATTGGTGGCCAGAGGATGTGTTAAATAGATCTGTTAAATATAGATTCTGCATTTCTGAGTTTGCCTCCAAAGCATCCTAGTTATTATTGCTGTTTACTCTGTAACTGTAGGTTCTGGTTGACAATGAAGACTTTCTCGAAGAACTGTTCGGGTAATTGCTCAAACAGAGGATTCTGGGCCCACTAGCTACCGATATATGAAGAATAAGTAATTCAGTGTTTGTATTTTTATCCATAGCAGCCAGTAATCCCTGTTTCGATATGGCTGTTGCTTGTTTCCACTTGAGATGAATGAATCTGCTGCTACTTCGAACTGAGAGAAAATGTTGTGTTTATGAGTGGCATTTCTGACTTGCATGGTTATTATCAGTTTCCTGCCTCCTCTGGTTCCTCTTCAGCGTTGTGCTAATAATAATCATAGTTATAAGATCCGTACTAGGTTCTGCGTTCTGGCTTGGGTTTTCTATAAATGAAATAATAGTCGTCATAACCACCAGAGATTCAGGGGGTTACTTGTACTTTTTTTTTTATTATTAACCTGATCTCGTTTAAGAAATTGAACTTATAAGAGCACATATTCATGCTTTGAAGATCAAACTAATCAACTTCTAAGAATTTGCCCAGCATCAATTTGTCTTCCTTTCCCTTTTTTTTTTTTTCTGACTTTTTATTACACCTGAACTTCTTAGCCATGCAATCCTGTAAAATATCCAACGTTAACTTCCTTAACAACAACAAAGCTTCAATGGGTGACTATAACCCGGGAGTCTTGTTCTTGCATTCAACTAAATCCCTTACCAGTCTTTTCCCTACTTTCAATCCCAGGATTTCTAAACCATATCAGAACCACAACTTTTATTTGAAGCTTTTTATTTTTTTTCCTCATCATACCACGCATGGCTATATGATGAATGCAGACCCAAAGTGACCCTCTATCGCTTCTAAATAAAAGTGAAAGAAAAATCCCTCTTCAATACTCAAGACTAAAGTACGAGAACTGCTCTTCCTTTTTATTTACTCTTGCATGGTGCAGATGTCAACATTGGATTTAAGTAAAGGATGCGTCAAAACTTCAATTTACTCTAGCATACCGTAGGTGAAGGTTTCTTACAATCTTAAGATTTAAAAGTTCTCCTTACAAGTTCTGTGGCAATCGGTGCTGAAAGAAAACTTCAATGAGATGAGCAAAACCCGTACATCATGTTCTTGCATTCTGTTAGGAATTCCACAATCTCTACATTAGGAATAGATAATCTGCAGATATTTACTTTTCTATTGTAACGCCTAACTTATAGGGAGATAACCTGATTTGATTCCTAATAAAAAGGGAAGTCTTGAACCCTGCTTGTATAAATACATGAAGAGATCAATAGTACATTATTCATTCCAGCAGATTCAATCTCCTTCTCTTCTTAATTTACATGGTATTAGAGCTTGATTAAAAATCCTTATCTATTATCACATCCCAATCTCTTCTATGCAAACCTCTCGAGTCCTTATTTCACTCATCATTTAGATCATCCGGGAACGATCTTGATTCCACAATCCTTGAATGGAGACAGTTATTCTACTTGGAAAAGGGCATGACTCTGGCCTTGAACTCCAAGAACATTTTCATGTTCTTGCAATCAACGATGGGACTCGTAAGATTACATGTATACTCAAAACATTCATGGTGGTGGTGATATGGGACTATCATCTCACTACACTATTCAGCTAACAGATCGATATACAAAGAAAGAGAGAAAATAAGGTAATGCTGATCATGGTTCTTACAATTTTGTTGAATGAAAGAGATAAAATATTGACTTGCACAGACCTGATGATAGATAGAAAAGAAACTGTAGCAGTAAAGGGTTTCTGTTGCTTTGATCTTTCTTTTCTTCTTCTTGTCACTAACCTCTTCTCTTCCACTCTGTCTTTCCCTTTTCCCCTCCCTTTCCTTGTTCTTGTTGGTGTCCTTTTATAGGTGAATAATACTCCTTCGAGGAAAGGAAACAAACCACCAACTTTACGAGGGTTGATTCCTCAGCATAACGGGGAAAACCACGTGCAAAACAGAGATCAGAGTGATACAAGTGTGCCGTCATGCACCTTTCCCTGTTCTGCCCATGCACTCCTTACGCGCCTCCTTGTGCCAGCCACTTTAGCATTGTCTTCTTTGCTCGAATGCTCAGACCTGCCCCGATAACATGACCCGATTTGACTCGACATGTAATCCAACACATCTCCACGTAAGCCGTCCCGATAGCCGGAGATTACGCCATTTTTTCATGACAGCATTATGCCCCAATCTCTTGCCATGCATGTCAGGCAAACCTGTTGAAAATGGCTGGTAAGATGCCAGGTGAAACCAATTTTGTTCGTGGAAGAAAGGTCTTCCATGTCGAACTCCCATCGTGGCCTACTCCAGTTGCGAAGCCGATTGAAATCCTTCCATGCTATTGAGAACACGAATGGTTATTGTTCTGTACTGTCTGTTTTCCTCTCGAAACTTATCTGCCGCATTCATGTTGGTGCTGTTAGTTTGTATTACATCTACTGATGATATTAATATAATTGACGGTGCTGTTAGTTTGTATTACATCTACTGTCTACTGATGATATTAATATAATTGTCTGTCATGAGCTAGCCTATTCGGCTGTTACTTGAATTAAGTTTTTCGTCTGATACTTTTTATACTTCTTTTAGGTTTATCTGGGTGGGTTTGTTGTTGTGAATGACGAGTGAATCAAAGCAATAAGACTTGCTGACATTGTAGCTAAAACAACTAAACTGGAATTATCGAAAGTAGAAAATGATCAGCTATATCAATGCTCTAACTATACTTAAGTTTGAAGCATTACGTAACAAGGGTCTATATATGTTTTGCCCACACAGCATCGATCTTGGCATTCTAAGATCCCTTCTGGTTTGTGCGCTCTTGCTCGTTAGTCATGGACATCCTAATATTTATTTTGCTAGAATTTGGCTCGCCCTACAATTTTTTTAAACGACAAAAATATCTGATATTAATGGCGTGCTTTTCAAGAGAGACAAAAATCATGGAAGCCAAATTCAACTCATTGAATTTCTTCAAATATTAAAGATGATAATTTTTTAAAACATTACAAATATTAAAGATGATAATTTTTTAAAAAATTATCATTAAAACGTCGGATTATGAAATCAGCTGTCGTACCTGTCTGATCACTTGTCGAAGTAGGGTAGTGGTTGACGTGAGGGAACAAAAATTGCTTTAATGATTCTTTCGATTTCTCAAGATGCTTGCTGCTGCCAGTACTCTCTTGCTTTATTAGCTGGCCTGACATTACTGACTTGATTGTTTCTCGAAGATTTTGTCTCAATTTTATTTACTAAATTCTGCTCTATCCGCATTTCTTGGTTCTTGCTATTTTCACAACCCAAACCATTTCATTATTATATCTGCCATGCTCCCCACAATAATTAGAACGAGTTGGAAGTGGCTTGGTAATATTCTGTCTTATCTTCCTTGTACTCATGAAGTTCGACAAAGATAACCTCAAAACTAACCTGAAATTAATATTGTCGGTGCCACGAAGAACCTTATATGTTGGCGCCTAAATATCAAACATTAATTTATCTTTTCTTGTTTGGTTATACCGAGCCAAAAGTGCAACCGATTTGTAACGTAGGCACATGATTACGACTATTTTTTAAAGGATTTTTTATATTAAAATAATATTTTTATTATTTTTTAAAAAATTACTTTTAAAATTAATGTATCAAAACAATTTAAAATATATAAAAAAATTAATTTTTTTTAAAATACATATTGGTACAGGTTTCTAAATGCTGCTTTACAAGGGGAGGGGAGAGGGGGAGAGATTGATTTTGCAAACTTAGCTGTGAGAATGAATATCGAATTCTTTGTGCAACTTAACTGATGATGCACATGGCACGCATGCCCCATGTGAAGAAGATTTCTCTTCTCTCGTACACGTGGATACTGCGGGCATCCACCGGGTCAACGTCTTCTCCGCTCGCAAGCTTTTTCACTTTACATCCAGCTAAGCAGGAGACTCATAAAGTTTCACAAAGACAAACTGAAAACTAACCTGAAATTAATGTCGGCGCTAAAATTCAAACTTAAAAATTATTAAAAAATTAATATATAAAATCGATATTAATTAAAAAAATTAAAATTAAAAAAATAAGATTAAACGCTATTTAGTCTAATAAGTTAAGTCAAACACTTGACCTGTTAAAAAAAGCTAATACTTGAGCCTACAAGGTTTGATTCACGCACACAAGCTCTTAATTATTATTTTTTTAAATTAATAGGGTCATTCACCCTAATTTTTTGACAAGAAAATAAATAATATGTCATCTAGAATTCTCTAGGTTTCAATCACTATAATAACTAGAAAAATTCATATTATTTTCATTTAAAATTTATTTTTAATTTATTTGTTTAGTTAAAATATCTAGAAAATATTGCAAGAAATCTTCATGAGCTCAGATCTGTTATTTTAGACACTTTCAAAGTACAAAAAACAAATTTGAACTTTCCTCGTCATATAAAATTATTTGACACAAAATCGATCATTTTGGTGGCCGAAATAATCATTAACGACAACTTTCTCTTTCCATGCTAGAATTTAGTGAGCCCTTCTCTCTCCTCCCACTCAAAAAATACTGAATCATAAAGAAAATAAAGTTTAATAGTGAAATTGTATTTTCAAAAATTAAAAGTACCAGTTACCTAATAGCTAAAAAAAATGAGGTCTAAAATGAAGTTTCTAAAAAAATTTCAAAATCATCACCTATTTTATCAATTTATTTTTTTCAAGATTATCCCCGTGAGTATTTCCTATCAAATTAGTTTAACCCAAGTAGATCTAGTTTGTTTCCATCTTAATATTAGATAAAAATATCATTGAATTCATGATTAAAATTATTTTTTTAGAAGATATGTTACCAATACCTAGACAATTTTTTTTTTTCACTCAAATGTATTTTTACTCTGCCTCAGAGCATAGCATAGGTTAATAGGCTAGTAAATTTGTGTGCTTTCCATTACCTTTTCTTATCATCAACTTTAAAGTTTTGCTTTTTTTTAGTCTAAAACTTACACAAGATTTTTTTGTTTAGGTTTTACACTACAAAGCCTTATATTTGTTTCATTCTTTGAATTGTGCTAGATCCTTACTTTCACAGTACTCCGAGTCGAATCAAACTTTTTTTTATATAAAAAAAATATTTAAATGTTGTTAATATATTTTTTTAGAAAAAAATAAAATAAAATAATATGAAAATTGATCTGATATGATATAATTGATTTTGCAAATCCAAAAACAATCTGAATTACTGATAAAAATATTATTTTACTAAAAAAAATAAAGATAATTAGATGGATTCGAATCAATACTGGTTAACTTGTCTAATCAGCTACCCAGATCATGAGGCCTTGATAACCCTATAGAAAAAAATATTTTTTTTTATTAAACTCAATTCTCAACTCAATGTTGAAGGATAAAATTAAAAAAAAATCAACTGAAAAAAGAAGTCAAGTCAATTCGGGTTAATTTTTCAAACCCAGGTTATGACATCAGAATAACCTTATAGAAATAAAATAAAATAAAATTATGAAACTCAATTCCCAATAAATCTAATGTTGAAGGATGAAATTAAAAAAAAATCAATAAAAAAACATAATAAACCACCCAAATCAACTGACCAAACTCATAATCCGAGTCGAGAGACAAAGATAACATCACAGAATACAAATAAAAATAAATTAAGTATCCTAATTCTCAATTAACCCCAAAATTAACGGTTGAAATTGAAAAAAAAATTCAACTTAAAAAAAAAAACTCAAGTCAATCGACCTAATTTACGACCTGGGTCATAAGACTATAATAATCCTATAAAAAGAAAATAAAAAAATAAAGCTCAATTACCTATCAACCCAATATTGAAGTATTAAATTAGAAAAAAATAAGACAAAAAAATAATTTAAGTCAACCTAGATTAACCTACCAAACCCTAAATAGAAGATTGACATAACTCTATAAAAAAAATAAAAAAAATTATAAAGTTCAATTCTCATTCAACTCAATATTGAAGGATGAAATTGAAAAAAAAATTAATTAAAAGAGATAGAAAAAACCTGAGTAAACTTGTCTAACTCGCAAATTCGCGACCCGGGTCATAAAACTGTGATAAACTTATAAAAAAATTATAAAGTTCAATATCGAGTAAAGTCAGTGTTGAATAATAAAATTCAAAAAATAAGTTGAAATTAAAAACAAAAAGTCTTAAAAAATATTAGGACTATAGCTAAAAAAACCTTGGAATTTCACTGTTTATTGCTAAAATAACATGTCAATACCCTTTAATATATGTTAATCATTGTTTATTGTTACAGAGAAATGTAAATGTATTTTTATCATATGTTAATGTAACAAACAATTGAAACCTATATCTATTTAACTACAATCTTTCTAGAGTTAAATTCTTAAAAAATAATAATAATAATTGGTAACTAAAACGCATGGAATGCGTTTGCTGGGACTCATGAAGTTAACAATTAAGGATAATTATTAGTATTTGTTTTTAGGAGAAAAACGTGGGAGGTCAATAGTTAAGGTGTTTAAAATTTAACCTTAAGAGGTGTAAATTAGGGTCGGGGGAGGGGATTTTTATTTTACATTCTCTCTCTCTCATTCTCAGACTAATAAACATTTTTCATTTAAAAAATGTTAAATGCTAATAAATTTAACATTAGGTGGACATCACATTTCTTAAACCTAGAAAATATGATTCTTTTTAAATCCATATGGTCTAAAATTATCAGGCTATCCAAGTTATTTTTTTAAAAAACAATTAAAATAATATTAATCTTAGTTTAAAAAACAAAAATCAACAAGTTACAACCAGTTTTTTGACAGGATCACTGGATTACATTAGTTTTTTTTTCTTTAATCTGACCTAGTTCTAGGCCTGGGTAGACTGGATCTCAAATCGACCCGTCGGGTCAGGTTTCAAAACAATGTTACATAGTGACTGGGAATATTAATTTTTTTAAAAAAAAAAACTTAATTGCTCCTATTTTTTATTTAAAAAGGATAAACATATCCTTATTTTTACCAATAATGCAATTGTTATAGTCTTCTAACTTATTTCAACAACTAATTATATGTATTTTAATGACTTTTATTATATTAGAAAAATTATTGTTATTATAATAAATGTATCATGTATTTTGTTGATAAATATATTATTTTACTTGGTTATTTTATTTTATTATTGGATTAGACCTCAGCCATGAGAGTATAATAGTAAATTTGTTGGAACTCATCATGAGTTTCCTGCATAAATCAAATTTAATGAAGACATATTATTAATTTTTTTCATTCAAATACAAATATTACATTCCCAATATCAAACACCTTCTAATTATATAACACTTTAATATACAAAATCTAATATTCATTTATATTTAATTATAATTAATGAGCTCCACTAATATATTTGATTTTTACTCTCCTATCAAACAACTTTTTCATCCTTAAATATTATCTTTATAACAATTAATCATATAATAATTGATCCATATTATCTTAAGCAGAGTCGGTATTTTATTTCCTGTGTTATATGTATGATTTACATATTATGTTTTTGTTTCTTGAATCTTTTATTTTTTTAAAATTTTTTTTGTGCAGCTTACCCTGTATTCAGTTGAGACTAACTTCCCTACTAAAGCACAATACTCTTAAATAATTATTTAATTAAATTAATTAAAAGAATAAAATTGATAGGATTTAAACGCATGAACATTTCATTTATTGATGATTCTCCTCAAATTTTTGTAAGACTAATGAAAGCGGTTAGTTCCACTTCTGAATTAAATTAATCGTACTTGTTTATTTATTCTTAATTAATATCTTTCATTCCCAGACACAATTGCATGGAATCTTGTGCAATCTCTTTAAAGAATTAATAAGAATTAATTTATATCATTATTAATATTTGATTAATTATCATAAACCAAAAATTAAACTTAATAAAATCAAAGATTATTTGAAATTAATATCTTATTTATCTATAATTTATTTAAATTATATTAATTAAAAAAAACTTTCCATAATTGTATCATTTACGTATTATGTTTTCTTTCTCTGGTTTTTTTTTTTTTTTAGCAGAATACCATGCCATACAAATTAATCCTCGCCCGCTTACGGTTCTATTGGTAGCGTGTAGAGGCTTCTCGGAGAAACCCGGCCCCTGTCGTTTTGATAATAAAGTCTACACGTGCAGTGGCTAACTTCGACTGATGCTGCTTTCAACCTGACCAAGAATACCGGGTTAAGATTGTTTTGTTTTGTAGTGGCTATACATGAGGTATCTGAGGTTGTCTAAGCCGGCGCCTTTTCTATTAAAAAAGAAGAAAAGTCCGTTAACTTTTTCTTCTTTTCTTCCGTTAATCTTTTCTACTCCGTTAACCTTTTCTTCTTTTCTATTTTCTTCAACAGACTCAGAAACTCTTAGTCTTAGGTACAAAGGGACAACAACCTCTTCTACTTTCATTACCACAATCCCTACTAAAATAATTAGGCAAACACACTTCTTATCTTCTTTTATAAATTTTTCTCAGCCCTTTTAATTTACTAGAAATGGAGGTGGTGGCAATGGAAAAATCACTGTCCAAGTGTGATGCAACATATAATCGAATGGAATTTCCGAAGAAAAGCCTAAAGAACTTCCCCAATATCCCTGCTGGTCAAAATTATTTCAACTTTGTTGCGGTGGACACGCTAGGCAAGCGATGGGGATTCAAGGTCTCCATTCGCAACGTGGGAAGATATAGGAAACCTTGGATGTCTGGCCAATGGAGGAGGTATGCTCGAGAGAAAGGGTTGAAGAAAGGAGATAGAGTTAAGTTGATAATGCATGTGGAGGGAAATGCTGTCAGGAGTTATCGTATCAGGGCTGAAAGAAACCTGACGATGGGCATCTGGATACCGGTTGAAGAGTTTGCACAATAGAGATGGAAATGCGTAAGTTGAGCTAAATGTGTGGTTCATTTCTAATAAAAAATGAAGACAAACAAATTGCCCCTTTCTTTCATGGCGTTTAGTCTTGGTATTACGTAAAAAAGCCTTGTGGCTTCGCACCTTGCATCCTTCGTAGTTGTTTGCAGCATTAATCACTAGTTCCTGTACTTTGTTTATATGTACTACTGTTGACTTACCAGTACGCGGTGGGCTCGTGCATTTTATGTCCGTTTTTTCTTTTATATGAAAGGGGCATATGCTACCATGAGGTTTTTAGCTTGTAATTCCATCCTTATATAAAATATTTTGGTGTGTTGGGTACGATAAATTCTTATCTTAAACCGAAATGCTTTCTTTCAGTACCTCTGATACGTTAAGACCTTAGTTTAAATGGGCTAAGTGTTTTTTAATTGTTGGTACATTTATGGTTTAAATGAGCTTCGATTAATCATCCATTAAATACCAGAAACCGAAATGCTTTCTTTCACCTCTGATACGATAAATTCTTTCGCCATTCTCTTGCTAATGCATAGTCAAGATAACCTTGTCTCCTTTCTCCAGCCCTTGCTGACGAACATGGTCATCCCATTCGCCCTTTTTCAATTTCTGACCAATTTACTCAAATTTAATAATTTCATCCCTAAACTTTGAATTTGTGTTATTTTACTCCATACTCAAATATATTTTTAATAATTGATTTTGTATTATTTATTCAAAAAATTGGATTATGACACATACATACATACATACATACATACATATATATATATATATATATATATATATATTAAATCCTACTTAAATTTTTTTATTAGAAAAGATTGGTTTAAGTTTTTATGTTTGTAGGATAAAATAAGATTAATACTATTGACTTTAAAAATTTTGAACTGTAATTTCTTCATCAAAAGTTTTCCTATAGCTTTGACTTGTAGTCTTAAAGCTCGATAACTTTTAATTTGACCATTTTCATCATACATTGCATACGTAGGAAAAATTAAATCCTCTTTCATTAATCTCTAAATTTCAATCCACATTTTGGAAAGCTATGAACAAACATTTTAAATTTTAGTTGTTAAATGATCCCTCTAAGAGCAATGCTTTATGTTTATGTTCTTTTCTTTTAGCTTAAAGAAAGCTCAATTAGCCTCATTTCAATTTATACACGTAGGAATTAGGATGCTCCCGATTAATTAATGAAGGCCTATTGTTGCTTCATGGAAACTGTCTTCAGTACCAGATGGCTCACAAGAATCACATAACACCTATAGCCTTATGTTCTCTAGCTAGATCACATCAGATTATATACTGCTGCTGTATATTAGCTCCGGTCGCGTAAGTAGAAAATGCATGCAGAGCGTATATGGGGCCGGTAGCGTTTTCCATATCAAAGGGATAGATTGAAGAGGTGAGTTTTTATTCGTTCTGATATTTTTCTTCGAAGAAGTTAGCAGCAATTGTCATATATTACACTAGAGATTAAAAGTTCAAGCAAGCTTAGTTGAATCCAAATTAATGTAATGTTGACAAAAGAAAGCACATTAAGCATAGAATTTATTTTTCTAATATAAACTACCATCCCAAATAACACACAAAAGAAGGGAAAAAAAGAAGAAAAATGATGAATAAACAATGAAAAAACATAGTTAAATGGAAGGTTCTTCACAAACTTGAAGAAACACAAACAAATTTGAGAGAAGAAGGCAATTATTCAAAGCACAACCTGTTGAACATCACAGTTCGATCATTCTATATATCGAGCAAAATCATGAACCTTTGGTGAGGAAGTGACCTCATCGCAAGATACCTTGTCCTCAACTTCATGGTCACAAAGTAAAAACTGCAGCAGCGATTTGAATCAGCGCGGAACTAGTGGTATTTGCTTAGAAGGATTCATTGGAGGCCTTAGAGCCATAGGATGAGGGCGTTTCTTAGGATCCGTGTGAAAAGAAAGGTTAATAGTTTCCTGCCAATTTCTCATAATTTTTGGTATGAAAAGAAATGGTTTTCTGCTGCTAAATCTAGTTCATAAAAAGAATTGATTTTACGTAGATCATGAAGATTTTCATGGAGAATCCAAACCATAGCCAGTGATCTTCTCATGAAATTATATAGAGCAAGCAATTTCAAAATTGATGCAACCAATTTCAAGTAAATAATGTTTCCAACCGATACCGAATGGATATTCTTGCGTAATTGTTATTTTAATTTAATGATACATAAAAATAATATTTTTATATATATTTTTTGAAACATTTTGACATCATTATATTGATATAAAAAATTTAAAAAATTAATTTAAATAAAAAACTTAAATTCTTAAAAGAACACGGCTATACGACTTAAACAAACACTCCTCCATGATCCCTTTTGGTGAGCAAAAGTCAGCTGTAGAATAGTATTATTATTAAAAACGAGCAAACATTCTGCCTAGCTCAAAGGATAGCCCAGCTCAAGTTAAGTTTATTTAAGAATTGTTTTGAATATTAACTTTTCAAATTTAACTGGCTTAATAGGTCCATTAAAAAAAAGTGAAAAATCAAGGAGAAAGATTTGAGTGAGCTCAGGTGAACCTACTACATTTATAATATAGTTTATGCACCCCATTAAATTTAATAATTTTTATTTTTGAAATTATTTTTAATTTAATTACATGACAATAAGGCACATAGAACTCTTTTTGTATAAAAAAATTTAAAAAAAAACATATTTTCTTAAGTTAAATAACAAAGAGTTTTTTTCTAATCAAATAAAAAATTAAAAAAAAAAAAAACAGGACAAGCACTTGGGATTGAAAAAAAAAAAACTATTTTCTTAAGTTAAATAACAAAAAGCTTTTTGAAATCAAATACAAAAAGAGACCTTTAAATAACAAACAATTATTTTAAAAAACAATTAAGAAGCTAAAAATGCATTAAAAAATTGTGACAAAAAATTAACAATTAGACAAGTATTGGGCATACCTATATGCCTGGCCCATAAAAAAAAATTGGCACACAAACCATATCTATTTTTCCCCTAATATGAAGGGTTGGATGATGTTTTATTCAATCTTTATTAAAAAAAAAAATATCGCAGATAACCTGTTGTTTACGTCCCCAAATTCCAAAGACTAAAAGGTAGCCCAAAAATCAAGGTAGATATATTTTATGTTTTTAAATTCATTTTCAACCTATGTTTACACCTAGGATATATTTTAAATAATTTGATAAATTTGATATCAAATAACAAAAAACTGGTTCAAAATCCCAAAATCAACTCATTTCAAAAAAATTATCGATTATTAAATATACTAGCTCGAATGATAAAAAGGTAAAAAAAATATCTCAATGAAATTTTTTTATTACATAAAATTTTTTAATACTAAAATTAATTCTTTTATTGTTGAAATCAATGCCAGCCTATAATTTTTTTTTTACCTTTAAAATCTGGTGAATCTCTTATTTATTTCTCAAGAAATAAAAAAATAAAATTTTAAATCAAAATTAATATTTTAGAATTTAAAATGACTGGAAAATTATCATTTAAAAATTAGGGATAAAGTGAACATTTTACGATAATTTTGAAACCATCTTTTACTTTCATCATCGTTTTTGCTTTGATTCTTCTTTTTGTATTTAGCCCTGTGTCAACGAATTAAAGGCAATGGACCATCAATTTAGTCACAAAAAAATTTATTCAAGGAGAAAAAAAATTTGAGAATAAAAAAAATAGCATTGCTTGAATTCACATTAAATTAATAAAGAAAATCTTAAGTATCTTCAATTTTAATAAATTTCAACTTTAAATTTTAAATTTTTTTTTAAAATTGATTTAAGTTACAAACATAAATTTAATAATTTTAAAATTTTGATATCATAATTTTAATTCTCCTAAATTTTGGTATTGTATTTATTGAAAAAAAACTTGTACGATCATTAGTGTTTTTGCAGACAAAATAAATATATGGCAAAGCTGCCAGGTTATTTTATTCAAAACAAAACTTTATACAAAGAATTAGAATTATGATAATTTTTTAATTTTAAATTAATTCTATAAAATAATTTTAAAATTAATCAATTATGTCAAAGGTCATTAAAGGTAAGGGTGCTTAAATTATTATATTTTTTTATATATAAAATAAGGATGAATTCTTAAAAACAAATAACAAAAATACTTGAAGATAATATAGAAACTAACTAGACATGGATTCACGTTATGCCGCATGGCTTCATTTTTTTTTCTAAAAACATTGAGTTTAAAAAACATTAAAATTCTTTTTTAAAAATAAAAAAACTTTATAAAAAAAATCAAGTCAACTCATGTTAATCAATCAAACTCATAACTCAAGTTATAAGATTAAAATAATTTGATAGAAAATTTTAAAAAAAATCATGAATTTCAATTTTTTTTAAAAAATAATATTTAATGATGAAATCAGAAAAAACAAATATAAAAAAAATAATGTCAAATCATGTTAACTTTTCAAACCTTTTTTCGCAAGTGTGCAGCGTCATAGCGATTGTTCACTCTTCGTATTTATCTGGCAAATATGGAAATTGAGAAAAGAAAAATTTTTTATTTTTTATTAGTGGAATAAGAGAATAAGTGTCACCACCTACTACTTTGATCACCAGAAACTCTAATTGGTCTCACAGATTGAGTATGAGGATTGGTTGCATAAAAAGAAGATATTAATACCCCAAATAAGGTAGGCTGTATTGTTTAATTATCTGATAAAAAACTAAAGTCTTGTTGTGTTTTTTAATTATTAATCAATTTATGATTTAAGATAAGTCTTCCTCGATAAGGAGATATTTATCTTGTCGGGTAAAACCTAACTATATAAGTCTTCCTCGATAAGGAAATATTTATCTTGTCGGGTAAAACCTAACTATTTTAACATCAATAAAAAAAAAATCTATCTTTTTAATATCGAGAATATATCTTACATGTAAGTTCATAATCACAAATATTAAAAAAATAAAATAATTTTTTTGGAATATTTGAAATATTAACCTAGTTTTCATAACTTTAATAAACTAGTTATTAAAACTAAAATACATGCTAATTTTTTTTTTGAATTTTTAGTGTATGAAATATGATATGTTTTTTTTTTTTATCTGTGAGATACATGGTATTATGCATGAAAACAATATATTTTTTTTGCAACATTTCAATAAAAAAAACAAGTATTTTAATACTAAAATTGTATTTTTACAGTATAAAAATGCCAACCAATATTAATCCAAAATGATGAAAAAAATATGCTGGAAAAATATAATTTTTTTGAAGGATTTTGTAATTTTTGTGAAATTTCCTTGTTTTTTTTTTATAAAAAGATAACAATAAAAATATAATAGATATAACATTATTATTATTATAATATTAGATTGGGTTTGGGCCTAACCCAATTATATGGGTGAGCCCAACTTGATCAAGCAAAGCCTCCCTAAAGGAAGTGTGCCATAATCGGCCCAATAAGGAGAAAAAAAAGACATTGGGCAATAGTAAGCCCATAATAAAATTGGGTTGGGACCAACCCAAAAAAAAAAAAAAAAAAACTTTTATATAAGGCTGGGTTGATCCCAAACACGTGGGTTGGGCTGATGGTCCAGCCCGAAGCAACTATGGTTTGCTTATTGTGCTATACACAGTAACCACTCAATTATAATTATCCAGTTACTGCGATTATGCACAGTAACAAACTAATTATATTTCTTGCAGCAAAAACATGCACAACGCGTATTCTGCATGTAAGTAAATAAACAGGAAAAGGAGAAGGAGAGTGCTACCTGGAATAAAAGGGGATATATTGGTTGAGCTGGCGGTGACTTCCTAGTGGTGAACAAAAATAATATCAGTGAGGATGTCGTGACTCACCGTTAGTGGCTCTAGGCAACGGTGGTGATGCTACTATTAGTAGAATAACTCTGCTTCTTCTTTCTGCCTTTGTTTTTTATTTTCTTTTCTTCTCCTTTCTCGCTCTAGGCTATGCTTTCCTCTCTCTTATGTTTCCCCTTTCCTTTTTGTTCTTTCTTTCTGCCTCCTATTCTCCCCTACTGTCCCCTATCTTTTTCTGTTTGTTTTCTCTTTTCTTTCCTTTCTGTTCTCTATTTCAAACCTCTTCAAAATTGTCCCTTTGTTCCCTTTCTTTCCCTGTGCTTTCTCTTTACTATTGCTCTTTCTTTACTCACTTTTCTTCCCTTCCCCTCCTTTTGCTTTTACTTTATTTTTCACTCCAATATTCCTCTTTTTATCCCTCGTTTTTCTACTCTCTTCCCCCATATTTATAGGGAGGAGGATAGAGGGTCACTCTACCTTTTCTCATCATTGTGCAAGGTAGGGTGGCATGGGGCATTCTCTAGAGAACATGGCTCCCTGTTTTTTTTTTTTTTTATAACATGATTGTAAGGTGTGTGGAGGGGTATGACTTATTAGTGTTTGGTCAAGTCGAGGGAGAGAGAGTGAGGGAAATATCAAAGAAAGCTTCTTCTTCCCTGTCTGTGTAGAGGGGGGAAGGAAGAGGATGCACAATGTTGTTCAAAATGACACTGTTTTGAGCCTTTTTGTTCCAAGTGTATGAAATAACGTCATTTTTCCAAAAATGCATCGTTTTATTTAAAAAGAAATGGTGCCAAAAACATGTCAAAGTCCAAATTGATCCTTTGTGATTTGTTCAATCAAATCCGTAATTGTAATTTTAATTTTAAGAATTAATTCAACTGCGTCCTCGCCAAAATAGGATGTCAGCCCTAAACTTGGCCATTCTTTTCACGTTGATCTTTGGTCTTGGATTTTTATAATTTGACCCTCAATTGATTAATAAATTTTTAGTTTCTTAAATTTAGTCCCTGATTCAGTTAATTTCAGCCCTTCTATTTACGTGTTGTTTCTAGTTTGGTTCTTGGTTTCAGATTTCTTCAATAAATCTCTAATTGGCTATCAAACTTTAATAATTATACAATTAAGCCTTTATTTGATCAAATCAGCTCTTAAAAATTATAATTTAACTCCAAAACTTTAATTTCTTTCAATTAAAGCCAAAATTGACTTAAAATCAAAATTTCTTACAATCAAACCCTTCATAAATTTAATTAAACCTTCAATAAAATTTAATTGACTCCATAAATATATGATTTTGGACTTTTCTTCCTCAAATTGAATGTTTTTTGTCCACAGGGCTCTTATTAGTCAACGATATACTGTCAAATCTCAATCTTTGTATTTTCAAACCTTCTAAATTAATTTTTGGTTATTTTTTAGGCGCTCTGGCATTCGTTTTCTCACTACTATTATTTTTTTGATTTTTTTCCAAATATATATATTTTTTTGTATTTTCTCCTTGTTTTACAGAGACCTAAAAATGGATAACAACACCTTTGACTTAGGTTTTTATGCTAGAAGCACCCTATTTAGAAAAATGATGAAGTTTAATCCCCGACCAATCAAATGTTAAATAATGGAATTAAAAAAATAAATCATACAAAAGGATCTAAAATTAAAAAAAAAATAGCAATGAAAAAAATAATGATTAAAATTGAAATAAAAAAAATAAATTAGATAACAACTATTATTGTTTTATTAGATGTAAAATTTAAAAGACAAATCAATTTCATAAAATGACCTAAAAAATTGTTCTAGCTCACAATAACTTTCTTTCTAGATAAACATTTTTTTTCTAGGCATATTAGCTTTTGTTAATTTACAAATTACTTTAATTTTAGATTTGACCAATTTAACCTATATAAATATTTATTATACCGGGGTTCCATAGGCATATTGTCTTATTTTGTTGTCCTAGATAAAATAAAATAAAAAAGCTAAAAAATAATGTTGACACGTGTTAATTTCTTAAATTTGAAATCTAAATCATTAAATTGAAAGCATCATATATGAAAAAAATCATGAAACCCAATCCAAATAAATCAAATATTAAATGATGAAACTGTAAGAAAAAATTAATCATACAAATGAATAAAAAATAATAATTAGAAGAATGATGATAAAAAAAATAAAATAAAAAATAAATTAGAGGAAACCACACATTTTTAATTAAAGTGTGAAATTGAGGGAAAAAATAACTTTAACAAAATGATAAAAAAGATAAAGAAAAAAGGACTAAATTAAAAAATATATATAATATAAATTTAGATTAAAAGATAAAATTAAAAACCAATAAAAATTTGAAGAAAATGGTTAAGAAAAATATTAAAAAAAGAATAAGAACTATAATGAAAAAAACCATAAATGACAAACTGGAATTGAAGAATAAAATTAAAAAAATTATAATTTTATAAAACTATCGAGGATAAAAAAATTTAAAGGAAAAAAACAAAGTCCAAGTACAAAGGTAAAACAAATTTAGCAGTAGCTTTGAGAATTTTCAAGATTAAACATAAAAATTAAAGACAAAAAAAATAATTTTATATATAACACCCACAAGGAATGTTTAGGATAAGTATTAACCACGAATAGATAGTCGTTAAGATAATTCAAAAGCTATTGTTTTTTTATTAGGTGATACCACATTTAAAAACCATAATATTTTTTTATGTGCTTACGTATGATATAATTATTTTTTTTATATTATTTAAACATTAAATGATAAATTTACCCCCCACCCAGATCCAAGAATAACAAAAAAATAAAATAAAAAATAATGAGAAAAAGGTAACCATGACCATGCACCAAAGTTATGTTTTTTTTTTTTAATTATTATTTCAAGATTAATAAAGTAAAATCAATGTGATTTTAATAGTAAAAAACATAAATACCTCTGCATACTAAACCTAAAAACAATTATTACATGAATATTTTTTTTACTTGTTCATAAAAAAAATAAAAAAAAACTTTGATACCCTCGTCAAGTAGCCCAATTGTTGTAAAATCATAAATTTACTATTCAAATAGAGAGTTTATAGCTACAGTATAAACATTGTTTGGACCCTTTTCCATTTAGTTTATTTTGTTATGTTGTGTGTGTGTGAAGGAAAAGAAAGAGACCAGAGATCGCGGGAGGACAGAGAAGAGCCATGGCCGGTGATGATGAGAAGCCAAGAAGAAGCAGAAGCAGAGAGCGAACACTTGTGTCATGTTGCTCCAACAAAAGAACAAGGAGAGATATCCCATCTTCATTAGAACAGTCCCGTTTATCTCTTAATGATCTGCAACCTCTCTTGATTGAAATTCTTCATAGGCTACCCTCCGCTCAATCTGCGTTTCTGTGCAAGTGTGTATGCAAAAAATGGTATTCTCTAATATCTTCTCCTTATTTTGCTGGTCGATTTATAACCCATCATCTCAATCATCATTACAAGCAAAACCCTTCTGCTCTTCTCATCAGTTACTGGAGTAAACCCAGTTGGAATGTCCTGTTCACATTTTCGGATGAACCCATGTTCAAATCTCGTGGATTTGAGCTCAGCTATCTCCCTGAAAGAAATGGGTGTGTTAGGGTCTCAGCTATCGTCAATGACTTGATGTTATGCTGTGTAGCTAAGATTGAAATTGGAATGTTGCAATATTATATCTGCAATCCATTTACAATGCAATGGATTGCCCTCCCATTGCTTGAAGCTGATTACATGAATGATTACAAGGTGGGATTTGTTTGTGAACCTTACTATTTTGAAGATAGTCAAGGAGAAAGTTTTATTAATAGCAAATATCGATTTAGGGTAGTTCATTTCACTAGAGTAGAATCTACGCAAATAGTTATGAAAACATATTGTTCAGAGAATCAAAAATGGTATAGGTCAGTTCTCGAAGGTTCCGAATTTTGGTGGATTACTGATGTTGTTGCACACAATGGGAAGTTGCTTTGGTGCAATCGTGAGCATATTTTTGCTTATGATCCCTTCAATCCAGAGCTATTCACTTCCATCAATTGCTCTTATATGCAAACCAGGTTGTTGCCCGCAATGGGAAAATGCTTTGGGGTGCGTCAGGGCTTTCTATGTTTGATGGAATTGGTAGGTGTGGGCATTGATCGGACTTTTCATATTTGGAAACTCAAGGATTATAATAACGGGGAATGGAGCTTGGAGGACCATGTTTCTCTCAAAGCAATGATCCCTGAAAGTTCCTTGGTTCGGGAAATCGTTGATGGTAGCGAGAACAAGTTAAAACCGCTGGGTTTCCATCCAAGTGATGGGAATATTGTCTACTTGCACTTCCAAACTTATGTCATCTCATTCAATACGCGGACAAAAGAGTTGAAAATGGCTGGTAAGATTCCAGGTGTGAGAGATTCCTTTTGTCACGGAAAGGTCTTCCATGTTGAACTCCCATTGTGGCCTACTCCAATTGCGAAACCAATAGAAATCCTTCCATGCTATTGAGAACATGACTGGTTATTGTTCTGTACTGTTACTCTCAAATCTTCTCTCACTGCTTTCATCTTGGTGTTGATGGTGTGTAATTCATCTACTGATGAGTTAGTCTGTCGGTTGTTACTTGAATTAAGTTTTTCATCTGATATTTTCATACCTCTTTCAAGTTTATATTTCCATCTGGTCAAAGATCTCCTCTGCTTCTGCAAGCCTCTTGATCTTGCAAAACCAAATCATCAAAGTATGATAAGTTATCATTTCTTGCACAAATACTTGCTTGCATTTCCATTCAACAAGAAATTATAAAAATGAGTATTTTCTGCTGCCCCAAATTCAACTTCCATGACAGCAAGAAACTCAAGAATCTTATTATATAACCGACACAACTTTCAGCACAAGTAAAGAATCGTTATCAATGCCAGACATAAAAACCTTCATTTATATCTTTCACAGCTTCAAATTCACGTGCTTTACTACCTAGTTTATGAAGAACTTTCTTGTAGATGGAAGAACTGGACTTGAAGTTAGGCTGCTTTGAGGCCCAAGAAAATAGGTGAAGCATGGTGGAGTCTTCTTCTTGGAGTTGGGGTGGTGGTAAGAGGCTCATGGTTCCTGGAATTGGCAAGAGGCTTGTTGTTATTTATTTTTAGAGCCTCATATATATATATATATATATATATATATATATATATATAATACTAAAAAAAATTAAGAAATGTTGGAAGAATATATCATAACACCTAAAAAATTGTTAAAGACTAGCTGAGGATCAAAATATACAAAATTAGAAAATTTTCTAACATAGTTTTAACTAAGAAAGACCTTATTAGCAAAGAAAATTCAAGTTGAGAAGAAAAATTCAAAATCTGAATGTTCAAGGACTTCATTGAAATTTTGCAAGGTTTAATTGAATTTACTGAGAGTTTAATTACAAGAAAAATTAATTTTTAAATTCAATTTAAGTTTTAATTGGAAGAAATTAAAATTTGAGGGCAAGATTGCAATTCTTAAGAGCTAATCAAAGGTTTAATTGTATAAATATTAAAGATTAATGAAAAATTAGGGACTTAATTGAATAAATAAAATACCAAGGACCAACTTGCAAAAAGCGAGTAACTTCAGGAATTGAATTTTTTGAAACCAAGGGCCAAATCAAAGAAAATTTAAAGTTTGATGGTAATCCAGGGATTCAATTAAACAAATAAAAAACTAAGAACCAACTTGTAAATGACGGTCAAATTTGGGGTTGGCAATTGAATTTAACAGATGAAATTGCATGAAATTAGAAGTTTATAAGGAACTTACAAGTAAAATTAAAAGAATTTGGAAGAATAGAGAGTAAACTAAAGTTTATCAAATCGTAAATTAAAAATCTTAATTTATAGGGTTGAGCTAAAATGATGTTGAAGATACAGTGTATCTTTTTCTTTGATAGTTTTGGTTAATTAAATAGGCACTTTCAGGCAAATAAATATGGCATTTCCAATACTTCAAAGGTTGTAGCCATCACCATTCAACTGAAAAACACTCTATTTACAACCTCATTTGTATGAAATCAAAAGTTTACATCCTATTTTCTTCAATTATCTCAACAATATCTTGTCTACGATTAGTCATTACTGTATTTTTAGATTCTATACTAATTGAGTTGATATTTTCAAACAAATAAAGGTGAAACAACAAACCTCCAAATTAAGTAAGAATGGATCCAACATAAAGATATGCACCCCTCATGCCAAATTCAGGTGGTCTTTTACAACGTTAATATTGGAGTTGCTTCGGCGAAGCCATGAAAGTGACTAACTCAATCAACCTTAACTAAAACACTCATTTGTACAAAATCACCATACTCTTTCGTTTGTTCACACACAAAACACTCAAAGATTTTCTTATCAAGGGTTTAAAACCTTTATCTTAAAATTAAAAGGTCAAAAACACTTCATGTTGGTCTTCAAATTTGTTACAAAACCACTTAAATCCAAATCATTGATCTAATGGTGAAACTAACCTAGTTCTGATTTATTAAAGCCCTAACAAACTCATCTAAAAACTCTTAATACAAGGGAAAAACAAGAGGGAAAAATACATTAGTTAATGTTTAAGAAATCCAAATCAAGATTTCAAGGTTTCAATTTGTTTTGCTGAGTTTGGAGATAAGAAAAAAGGAAGACAATAATAAAAATTAGTTCTTTTTTGAAGATTTTAAGCTTAGAAATTATATATTTATAAACTTTGAAAGTGGAGTTCATGAGGTCTGTTAGATTAGATAAATTAGTATGTTATGTTTACATTTTAGTTAGATTTGAAATCTACCAAATGTAATAGTAAGATGTTGATTTTTTTTTTGTTTAATTAATGTATGGTTCCAGATTCTTGAGTTGTTGTTTAACTCCATGGAATGTCAAAATGTCAATTTTAAAACCTAGACTATTCCAGCATGCTTTTTGTTTTGAGTTGGTAATTTGAGGAATGAAGATTTAAGCATGTTTTTCTTGTTTTTATTAGTCCATTTTGTTTCAATTATGTTTGTCATTAGTATTGTGGTTTGCTGGAATGAAGAAAATATATTTTAGAGGCCTTAAATAAATATTCTGGGATTAAACAGTGTTTCTGGGTTTTTTAGGATTTCGAGTTCATATTTGTTATGTTCATTTGAAGAATATTTTTATGGGTGTTAATTTTAGAGCTTGTTTTGATTTAATTCTAGTTTCTGCAAGTTTGTATATCATTATTTGTAAATAATTTAGGACTTCCAAGCATTAATAACATGTTTTGTGGGTTTTAATCTTAGAATTTAAATTTTAAACCGAACCTATTCTTGACAAAAATCATAATATTTGAGTAATAATCAAAGCAAACTAACACTTAATTCTTGATCTATGCTTAGTTATGCACAGAACTTTATTTTTTATTCCTTGAGATCTGGTCTGGATTGATATTCATGTTGCTAGGTTTAAGTTTGAATGTTCTTGACATTTTTTATTTTGTTTGTGTTTGATAAATTTTTCTTATAAAATTTATGAGTTTTTATGTTTTTATTATGTTGAATCTGTTTTGATTTTGAGTTTTTGTTTGGTATGTTATCGGATCAACCTATTCATATCAACTATGTCAAGTCAACCCACTCAAGGCATCTTAATCGGGTTAGTCACAGATCTTGTTTGGTTTGTCATATATATATATATATATATATATATATATATATATATATATTTTGCTTATAGTGGTTTTTGTCCAATACCCCTTAAATTTGTTTTGATTAGTTTTATTTCAAGAATTTTTTTTTTGTCAAATATAACCTTGTAAAAAAATATAAAAAATAATAAATAAATATAAAAATACAAAAAATCATAATTGTAATATAATTTTTTTTCGGTTATATATATTTAAGTCTATCAAAAATATAAAAATTATAATTTGTTTTTTTATAAATAAAATACATGGTATGTCTTATATTTCTTAACATACATTTTGGATTTAACAGTCATTTTTATTAAATCCATGAGAATTTAACTAATATTTTAATAATTTATAAAAATTTAATTCCTAATAATTAAATGTAAATATTCAGTATAAATGCTGAACCTATAAATAAATTAGTATTTAAATATTAGAAATTGACTAAGAAATTTTTAAAATTATTTTAACTATTTATCAATTTTAATTAAAAGTACTTTTCATCACGACGCACAAGTTATATCAGGACTCCTATACAGATCTTTTTCATAAAAAATTATTTGAACACATAAACCCGTAATAAATTTAAAAAACCAAATTTATTTACACCAATAAATTTTCATTCTAAATCATAGATAAACTACTAATTAAAAACCCATAAAAACCTTTAAATCACATTCAAACAATATAATACAACTTATTATAAGTAAAATATACTAAAACTATTAATATTTTTTCTAGTCATAATCAGTTTGTTACCCCTAAAATCTTTAATAAAACTAATACATCCAAGTTTCTTAAGGCATCTCCCTCGTCCCCCAACACCACACGAACGAGTGCAACAAGGCTTATGGTTCCTGGTGGTGGGAAGTGGATAGAGGGAGGGAGCTACTTGTTTCTATTTGCTCTAATAGATGCATTTATCATCAGTCTGTCCTCTAACATTTGACAGTACATAATGGGAAGAAATGATCATTCACCAGAGAAAGCATGGCTAAAACTATCAATGCTTTGAAGACCATGTTATTAAATCTTGCAGATCCAAAAATAGAGGACAGGGCGAGCGGGGGGCGGCGGCTTACATGTCTCATGCCCTAACTATTTCAAGTAACCGAGGGAATGTCCTCGGAGAACATTTAGGCATCAATTGTTGCAACTTACACCAAGAAACCTCAATTTTGCAAGAATTTTGAAAGAGAAAATTGAAAATGGAAAGAGAGATCATGCCGAAGAGAAACAAACATCTCATCAACAAGTCTTCACCATATCCCAGAAATCTCTCTTCAATATCTCTTCACCATATCCCAGTTAATCTCTCTTCCTCCAGATTTATCAGAAGCATGCATATGTACGGTGACAAAAGCTAAATCATAATCTCTTCACTGCAGGTTCAGTGACCACCTAAAGAGTTGCATCTGTTGGATAGCAGCCAAGAACACGAAGAAATCTTGCAAATTCCTGGGTGAAGATAAATAAAATCGAAAATAAATTCAATTGCAGTTAACAAGTTCTGGCTTAAGGTTTAGAGTATGTGAAAGAAAAAACAAGCAATATATCAGATAGTACATTCGAAAGGCAGAATTATACAAAGTAGAAGCTTGAAGAAGAAACATATAGTCAGGGGTTCGCTTCTGAAATATAATGAGGATGATTTTTCTCAGAAGTGTCAGGAAATTTTAAGACGACTCGCTGACCTGCAAATGTGCCAAAGCGTGCTGGGCCCGAGGTTCTGCCATGGAAGCGTCAAAGTCAATGTAGAAAAGGTAATCGAAGTACCTGTAACCAGAAATACATCATCACTATTACACAGAATCCAGAATTCAAGAAATGGTATTTACATTTGAAACTACAGAAGACAGCATAAAACATTTAGCTGCAGAGGTCTTAGAAATGAGAAACTCGAGATTCACCAAAAATTCATTTTAGGTTCAGTTGAGTGAAGTCTATATTTTGCATGTCGACAATAATGCAAAACTTATGGTGCATAGGTAAATGGAGATGAACAGTATATTTCCAGCAATGAATTGAGCACGGAAATGTCTCAAAGTCTCAATGATAAGAAAACAGAAAAATATAGACACTTTCTGCAAAATGACAAGCTTTCTGAACAATGACAAAGCACAAGACTTCCATTCCGAATGTTTCATGAAATGGTTTATCTCATCTTCTTCATATCATAGAGACATAAAAGAATGCTTTGAGAAATTATCTCACTCAACTCTAACCATGGTTCTATTTGCTTGATAGAAGAACAGGGTTATCAGCAGCATTTTTTCACATAAAGCAAAAATCCTTTCCAGTCATCATCTTGATCATTACAGGTGCATTAAATATAGGAAAATGAATGTTAATATGTAACTATTGCATTTTACATCTCTCTCAGGTCTTTCAACAGGTATTCTTCATAATTTACATAGCTCCATTGACCCAAAGTATATACATTTTTTGCTTCCTGGTTTTGCAATTAACTACCTATTTCTCATTATCTTTTTCTAGTGTTGTTCTCCTTTTCAATTTTATTTGATTGTTTTTCCAAATCATTCATCTTAAAATGCATTGATTTTCATCAACAGAATCAACTGCCAGATATAAATAGTAGATTAGCTCCCATCAAACCTCACAACTTGCAAACCTTCATCAAAAAGGTTAGCACTAACCTGGCACTTCCCTTGTTAGAGTCATCAACAACCCTTAATGGACGCTTTCTTTGAGGGCGACTCTCCATCTGAAAGTTGGTCAAAAGGAAAAAGAAATTGGTTTTTTGGACACAATTAAGGGGGGAAAATATGTTAGCTATTAGAAAAATAACCTTTGTCAAGTTGATGTCCCTCAAAGCAAACACTGCTAGAGCTTTGAACAGCATGCCAGGACCTTCTTCGAGAGTGAAAACAATGCTTGTCTAAGATGGGGAAAATCAGGACTCGGTAACAAATGTTTATAACACATTTTTTGTTGATATGTTAAAAGAAAGTATACAAGACTGGGAGGTGAATAATAGTACCTTATGGGGCCTGTCACTTCCAGGAATCAAAGGTTCTCTTGCAAGTATCAAAAAGCGGGTAATATTATCATCATCATCCTAACATGTGTAAGTGACCAAAATCAGGCTAAATTAAGTTCAGTATGAAGAAAGTACTTGATTTTAAAATTCATGCAATAAACAGTCATCGGAAACTTAAAGGAGAAGCCTTACCTGGATTTTTTCCAGTAGAATGTTGAGACCATAGATGTCTGCTGCACGAGCGCTAGCAATTGCTCCTGTGTCTCTTTCCCCATTTGCCACAACCATCTGTCCTCGAATATTTTAACATTTGGTACACAGACAATCTATAGCATGATTCAAGCTTAGTCAAAACAAGATTTAAAGGATCTGAAAATTACCTGAGCAGCACCTGCAGTATCATCAGCACTAACTCTGATGATACCTAATTTGTTCAAAGTCATTTCACATTGAGCAAGTGCCTACAAGTTGGAATATCTTTTAATAGAGCATCATATGTACTTTTGAATTTAACCATCAAGTCCAAGCATCATTAGTCGGTCTCATATAAAGTTTAAAGATCAAATGCTCGAAATGTCAAGAATCAAAAGTTGAGAAAGTAATCAGATCACACTAAAATGACCCTACATTGGCTGGATTAGCACTAGTTAATAGGTGTTATACAAGGTTAGAAATATTTACGATAATGGAATGAGCTCCAAAGTTTTTAGTAATAAATGAAATTTCACAAGCACTTTGACCACAAATTGATGAGTGTTTATATCTCACAGCTGAATCTCATGGTATACATCAGTGGATGTTTTCTAAAACAAACCAAAATTAGTACATGCATTCATTGGAGGATGTCTCCTAATCTATCGATGATAAGTGTTTATATCTAACAGCTGAATCTCATGGTATACATCAGTAGATGTTTTCTAAAACAAACCAAAATTAGCACACAAGCATTCATTGGAGGGTGTCTCCTAATCTAAAACAAACTTCCAATAAATTCCTGCATGGAAAGTTTGGCTTTCCAAATCATTTAGTATCACTTTATCCAGCAAATCTTTAGTTATACTTGTAAAGGAAAACAATAATGGTAATGACACTAACAATATCAGCAAAATTAAAATTTTGTACGTAATCAGATGCACTTCTCAAGGCAAATCATGATATTGCTCTTCATTATATCAAACATTCTGGAGAAGCCTATCTCCATTTACTGTCTCATGCAAGCAAGAAAAAACACCATTTTCTGGGTATTTATTCCCTTGTCTAACATTCATATAAGATCTACTCGTAAAAACTATATGTGGACCTAATAAAAAGGTAACAGCGAGAGCAGAACTCTGAGTAAAACTAACCTGGGGGTGGCTCAAAACACGTTTCAATTCATCCTTCTGTACACCAGGCAATCCCAAAAGGCAATGGTTAACTATCATCTGCACCTCCCCTACTATATGCAGCCTATGACGAAGGAGTAAATCATAATTACGGTGGATGCTGCCACCCACTGAATTCTCGATGGGGAGGACTGCTTTATCCACTAACCAGAGTTCAACTGCCTGGTCAATTGAGCACAGGAAAATATTGGTGACAATCATTTGTAGCTTAGTTTAACAAAGAAAAGTGATGCATAAGAAATTTATGAACCTTGAAAGCAGCTTCAAACTGATCACATGGAACAGTTTCACACTTCGGATATGCTTTTAGCGCAGCAGCCTCACTGTATGCACCAGGTATCCCCTAAAAGTGGGCATCAAAGCGAACATAAGAATAGCACAGAAGACATGGATGTTTGGGAGAAGAATATCCAAGTGGTTACCTGATAAGCAACCCGTACTTGTGCACCATTTCCAGGAGAAGAAGAAAGATCTGTAGCGGACAACGGTTCTACAATACACAGCAAAAATGCAAAGTGGATCAAAGAACATTTTTTGGAGTTTTGGAAATTGACACCAGCTTCATAGATTTTCTTTGTCATTATTGCACAGGCACAATGCATTGTTATTGCTTTGACTAACTTAAGAGGCGACATGGTAATTATCCTTCACGTGGTTCGAAGCTTACAGGTATGAATAAGATCCATCACAAACCTCCAAAAGATCTAACATACCCATACTAGTGGACAAACTGATACAAATAATGGAAACCACTGATTTCAAATTAATGATTGAAAAGGAATTAAATTAATTACTACTATAAAGATCGATCCTTAGACCAATTATGCATGCAGAACACGAAAATTAACCCAAGAAATGCTCAACTACATGCACTCGAAGAGCATCTGTGACAGGGCTAGCACCCTATATATAATTTTTAAATTTTCAGCAAAATCTTCTTCCGCAAACCTAGAAATGCCTGAATGCATGCACGTTATGAGCATCCAACTTGATCACGTCTTATATGGCATTTCCAGATTCTGAATAAATCTTCTTCCATGGAAATACAAATTCTCAACAAATTCTTCTTGTAATATAAACCTAAAAATGCCTGAATGCATGCCCTCTATAAGCATCCAACACAATCAGCATCATATATTGCATTTCAAGATTCTGAATTAATCTTCTTCCAATAAATTTATCAAACATTCAAAATCATCCTAATAGCTTCAAATCATTAGTTATCTTCCAAATATAAATGGAAACACACAATTGATTCTATCAGCAAAATAAGATAAATTCATCCCATCATCCCAGCTATAACCACAATAACATTGGCTAAGAACCACAAAAACTATAGAACAGAACCGAAAATCAATCTGCATTGCCAACCAAGTGATTATGTTTTGGTTTTCAAGTCCAAACCAAATTGATTGTTCATCTACAGACGCATATAAATTAGTAATCCACCAGTGAATCAAGGTCCTGTTTTACACTAAAGCAGGCTGTTTTGCTATTCTACAGCTTACAAAGCTAGTAAATTTAATAATATTAATTCAATATATAACAATCCAAGAAGAATAAACAGCTTAACTTCAAAAACAGTGAATGAATATATAATAACTCACTAGGAAGAAGGTTCAAATCCTTGTGAAACCCTCTGGACTGAGTGTCCTGAACCTGATCAGTTGCCCCAGAGGTATCCACCGGTTTCTCATCTTCAACAGGAGTGATAGCTCTTTGAGCCAAAACACTTAAACAACAACATTCCCATTTAGGAAGTCTCTCAAGATCCCAATAGCACCTCAAATCCACACATCTCCTCAACCCCAAATCTGACTCGCCCACTTTAGAATGAGGCCTCAAAGGGCTAATCCAGATGGGAGAAGCAGCCCTTAAAGCCATTAAAGAGTAAAAAAGATTGCAGCTTTCACAATGTATATGCAAATGTAAACCAAAACCAAAACAAAACAACCTCACCAACAAGGTATTAAGAAAACATAAGAGAAGGGTTGTTGGTGATGGGGTTGTTGGAGGTGAGTTTTGGTGAAATCTCCTACAACATTTGTCAAGGAGACTCAAATAAATGGACCCCACTAACCCAAAAAAACCATACAAACAAAACCCACAATTCTATGGTCTCTCTGTAATGAAAATCAAGAAAAGAAGTGATCTTTTTCACTTTTTGTTATTTCACAAAAAGAATTTGACAACAAATAAAAAAAAGGGTCTTTACAAGGGATTGTTAGTGAGGTAGGTGAGCCAGAATTCTGGCTACACGTTTCCACAGATTCTGGAGAGAGAAAAAAATTACAAGGAATTACAAAAGAGAAAAGGCTTTACAAGAGAAAGAGGCACTAAAGAGACAGCATTGAATGAGAAATAAATGTGTTTACTTGCTTTCAATGTCTCCAGAATGCATTTACAAAAAAACTCTATCTCATACAGGTATATTACCGAAGAAGAGGGTGAGAGGTGGTTCTATTCTTGTGGTGGGGTAAACGTTATTTCTACCCTTGAAGATTTATCAATGTTTCACTTTAGTACCTATAGATTAAATATGACCAATATTGCCTTATGTTTCCCCCTTAACAATTCCTTTTATATATATATATATATATTTGGATTTTGAGTTTTCTCAGGCTGCTAAGTGTTTTTGTGAAATATTATAGGTTTATGGGGACTAGAGAGGAAAGAATGGGAGAAAAAGTAACAAAAACATGATGAAAAGAGAGATTTATTATAATAATTTCGTTGTAAAAAACACAGTTGAAGAATTTTGAAAACTATAGAGTTAAGATTGGGAAATTTTAAACTTATGGAGGATAGGGAAATGACATTGACAAAACCATAATGATAAATAGACTAGAATGCACCATTTTCCTTTTCTTTGATTCCTTCAATCATTTTAGAGTATTGCGAAGCATTTTAAACCATAGGAACTAGTTTTTCATCACTTGAAATCGAAGTTATTTAAGGCTAAGATCATAGGTTTAACATATTAAAAAAATAAAAACAACTTTGTTTTCTTTTCTTTTTTTAAATCCGGTAAAGTCATATCCATCCATGTTGCTATCAACATTTGTTAATGGCTATTTAATACTTGGAAAACAGAGTTGTTATAGCAAAGCCAAACCTAGCAATTTTAGTCAGGAATGTTTCCCTAATTTGAGAGTTTTCTGCCTTGCATGTTTTGATTGCTATATGTGAAGAACGATGTTGCATTTGGGGTATCTCAAATGTTTTAACGTATTGATATTAAAAATATAAAATAATTATTTAATATGTTTTGAATGAATTAAAAATACTTGGAAAAAAAAGAAAAACATGACAAAAGTAATGGCGCATGGTTACCTTGGATGATGAATTTTGGAAAGGAGTCACTGTTATCAAGCATTTTTCACTTTGGTAGGGCCAAAAAGCCTGCAATTTTACTTTCTGGCAACCAAAAATGGTTAGATTTGGCTTTGAGAAGCAGAATCTTCTTACCAGATAAGAGCAATCTCCATGTTAAGGCAAGAAAAGAAGGGAAGGACAGGGTAAACAATGACATGGAATTGCCCTATTGGTTTTGTGTAGATTCTTTACAGTACACTGAGCTGGCTATTTGTCCTCAGAAACCCCACTGCAGTCACTGGACTGCTCAGCTTATTTGGAAAGTTGGTGATAGATGAAAGCAACTCGTTACTATACTATAAAGTGCTGTTTTGCACTTTCGTGCTCACATTATGAAAACTTTTCTAAAACAATTTTTAGTTTTAAATTATTATTTTTATTATTATTTTATTACTTTTCTAAAATATTATTCATTTTAATAATATTTTTTCTCTAAATTTATATTTTTTTTTCTAATTTCATACTTTAACATTTAATTTATTAAAAATTAAATTTTATAATTTATTATATTTTAATTTATACATAGTTAGTTTGATCTCATGACTCGTATGATAGTTTGGCGGTTTAAATCATTTAACTCGAGTGTTTTTTGTGTCTTTTCAATTAACAAGTTTTTTTTGGTAATTCCATCCTTCAACATTCAATTAATTGGAAATTGTGTTTTATAATTTATTTTTATGAGGTTATCTCGATTTTATGACTTTGGTCACGTGTTTTAGTAGTTAACTCGGGTAGACTCAGATTGGTTTATTGTGTTATGTTTTTAGATTGATTTTTTTTTTCATAATCAACCGTTAACAATGAGTTTGCTAAAAATTAGGCTTCATAAGTTTTTCTTCTTCTTTTCATAGGAGTATCATAATTTCATGACCTTAATTACGGATTTAACAGATTAATCCGTATTGACTTGGATTCTTTTTTATTTTTACTTTTTATAAGGTTATCCCAATCTCATGACCCAGATCGCGAGTTTGATAGGTTAATGCAGGTTATTTTTTTTTATAATTTTTTAATCAATTTTTTCAATTTTATTCTTCAATAAAGGTTTAATTGAGAATTAAGTTTTATAATTTGTTTTGATGTATTTTATATAAGGCTATTATGGTCTCATAATTCATGTTGTGAATTTAACAAGTTAATCCGGATTGACTAAGATCCAATATGTTATCGTTTTAATATTATTTAAAAAAATATTATCTTGAATTTTTATGAATCAAGTTATATTTTTACTAGTTATTTGGAGTTACTTTTAAACTCATTAAGTCAATTAAGTCATATTAGATCAATCTTTATATGATCTAATTTTGTTATTAAAAAAATATTGGTAATACTTAAATATTTTTTTTGTACATTTCAAATTTTTTTGATCCGACTAATATCAAAACACAAATAAACAATATATAGTCAACTAATTATAACTCTTGGTGCGATGATTTTTGTAATCATTTCTTGCAATTCAGGAATGACCATGGAAAAACATAATATGTTAAGATTTCTACATAACTTACATAAGGGACTTTTAAAGTGTGTGAGAGTATTATAGTTTATAATTTTAGGTGCGTTTCACTTGAAAATTTATTAAATTTATATATTTTTTTATAATTTTAATGTTCTAACATAAAAAAAAAACTTAAAAGAATATTTTAATATATTTTAAAGTAAAAAATATTTTGAAAAGTTCTATCCATCATAATACTAAATACATTAATATGATATTTTCAATCAAGTCCTTTTATATATATATATATATATATATATATATATATATTCGGTTTTCTTGGAAAGGTTTAAGGATACACCTAAAAGCTTTTGTTCTTGTTTAAATAGAAAGTATGATCAGGGCAAAGGGTCAGCAGAAAAGGTTCATGCTGTGCACACAACCACGTGTGATGATGGGATTCTTTGATGAAATATCCTTCGTATTATTCAAAGGTATCAAATGATTTTTTAGGTTAAAGATAATGAGTTCTAGAATATATAAATGTTAACTTGCCCATTTGATATTCCATTAATTTTTGTTTATTAAAATATTTTTTATCTAACATTTTTTATGATTTTAATATATTAATATTAAAAATTAAAAAAATTATCTTAATATACTTTTAATTAAAAAATATTTTAAAAAAACACACCTGTCTTGGTGTTATAAAGAATGCTAAGAAAGTTGGTGGATATGCAACTTTCCCTAGGAAGTAATTTAGCTAAAGCCAATAATATTATATATAATGTCCGATGAGGACAAATCATAGCGAGTCAATTAGATTCCTTTGATTATATCGATCACTACATCCTTGTCTACTGATCATTTGCCAATCATCCCACAATATCATACAGCTGCTGCAATAATATATCGAGTGACCTTGGAGTCAGTGTCTCAGACACCATATTTTTCACCGCATGATGTTTCTTGATTTTACTGCAATTAAGTTGTCTACTAGTCTATATACAGGAGAATATCCGTGGGAGGATTATAATATATGTCCAAGAATTTTCTGTAAAGAAAACAAGGAGAGTCCCTGTCACAGCTTCCCTTCACAAACCACATATTTTCTCAGGTAGTTGAATCAAATCCTCATACTAAACCGCATGATGTTTCTTGATTTTACTGCAATTAAGTTGTCTACTAGTCTATTTACAGGAGAATATCCGTGGGAGGATTATAATATATGTCCAAGAATTTTCTGTAAAGAAAACAAGGAGAGTCCCTGTCACAGCTTCCCTTCACAAACCACATATTTCCTCAGGTAGTTGAATCAAATCCTCATACTAAACCGCATGATGTTTCTTGATTTTACTGCAATTAGGTTGTCTACTAGTCTATTTAAAGGAGAATATTTGTGGGAGGATTGTAATATATGGACAGGAATTTTCTGTAAAAAAAAAAAAAAACAAGGAGTGTCCCTGTCACAGCTTCCCTTCAAAAACCACATATTTCCTCAGGTAGTTGAATCAAATCCTCATACTAAACCGCGTGATGTTTCTTGATTTTACTGCAATTAAGTTGTCTACTAGTCTATTTACAGGAGAATATTTGTGGGAGGATTGTAATATATGCACAAGAATTCTCTGTAAAAAAAAAAACAAGGAGTGTCCCTGTCACAGCTTCCCTTCACAAACCACAAATTTCCTCAGGTAGTTGAATCAAATCTTCATACTAATTATTTTTATTTTGTAATTTTGGATGTTGCATCAAGTCCTCCACCTAACCTAATTTTATTTTCTTGAAGAGGTAGGTGTTGAAAAGTTTATGGGAAAAAGAAAAGGAAGTTGATTGATCTAGGAAGAGTGATGATAGGAGCTAGGGCGTAGAGTAGAAAATGATGATTGCAAGCATTATGTTATTCTTGAAAGATAAAGTTAATTACATCGCTCTTGTGAAGGGGGGCATTTGGAGCATCATTTTCTTCTTTTTCAACCTGTGGGCTTCAAGTTGAAGGGTTATCTTACACCTAATGCTCTCTTAGCCAATCCCTATCTTAGTAATTGTCTGGCTATTAATTATCACTGAATCATATGATCTCTCTTGTTAAATTTTATTGACTATTTGGTCATCAAGTGTATTTTATTTACTTTGACTTCAATACAAGATTGGAAGTACTACTATATCATAAAATCTGTCTGCTAAAGATTACCTTGAAGATTCAAAGAGGGAAAATAAAAGGACTTCACTTAGAAAATCGGACTCTAATATATATGTAATTTATTAGTAAATTACTATATATGAAACAGAAGCTATTATATATCATACATGTTGAATGATCTTTAGTTTTGTATGCCCTAGCTAGCTAAAATGCTCGTGATCATAAGTGAGAAAATCTTATTCCAACAGGAAAATATGCCACAGGAATTGGAGGGCGGCTTTTGCTAGTCTTGCTCTTCTTCACGGACTTGTCTTCGTTAACCTCGTCCTCTTTGTTCAGTCTTCTTTCTGAACTTCCCTCTCCTTCACATGCAATCCTGCTAGAATCCGAGAAGCAACTAAAGAAACCAGGCAACAAAGCCATCGATAAGAAGCTAGTTTTGGACATACAATTCCATTTGGACATACAATTCCATTTATATACAAGCTAGAATTCCTCACAAGCAAGCATCCAAATTTATGTGGCAGCTGCTGGAAATCTCTCGGAGAGATAATTCTAGACAAGATTGGCAACTACCTTGGACCCCATGTGTCAGATGACATGTTGGGTTAAGCTGCTATAAGGAAAGAAACACTTCACATTCTAGCCAAGGTCAATTCTAGTATGGTTGAAATTTCGTTGTCACATAATTTCCACAGCGATGAAGATGTTGTACGTCCATGGCAAGTGGACAATATCATCATTCATTGTCGCCGACTAAAAATTAAGCGGTATGGCACACTAGAAACTTCAAGGGGAAGCCTTAAAAAAGTCCCCAGTCCATAGTTTCCATCTCAATTAGATCCTTAACATCAATCATATTCTTTACTTAGTTTAAGTAAGCATAATAGTCAAGGATTTGATCGAAAATCATGTCCTTCAAGAAGTTAAATCATTTAAAAATAATTTGATTTCCCTTTAACTCATTAAAAACCTATGAATTTACTGAAATCTTTCATATCACATGATAAAACAGACTATATAAAGAAATTCAATTTATCCCTAATTTGGATGCCATGAGATGAGACTTTAAAGGTTTTATATAAGCAATGGGAGACGTTAGGATTCAAAATGACCTATGGGCCCCAAAAAAACGCAGGTGGGTTCTAAAACGATTACAAGGCCTGGCCTGAAGCCTAGAAAAAACAGACATCATCGGGCCTACAGGCTTATCTCTTTTGTCCCTCCATGGAGTTCAACCATTTGTACACAGAAATTGTTCACAAATAATTTCTTCCATTCCAAAAAGGGAAAGAAAAATGATAACAAACCCCCACTGTACTATTTTATTTTTTGGAATTTAACTAGATGCAATTGATTTTTAGTAAAATAAAAATAAAAATTGTCATAATTCTTGTTAAAGAACAGGTTTTTTCTTTCCACTAGCAGTTTTTTTTTCCTAAAATTATCGACTATAAATTATAGTTAATCATCAGGAAAAGTATTTAAAGTTTTTTTTTTTTTTTGTAGTGATAAAAATCCTCCACTCATGGACGACTATTGAGAAAAAAGAAAGTGAACATGTTATGCTAACACGGGCGTGGGCTCATTTTCTGTATGGTGATCACACATGATGGCAACCAGCTCGATCCTCCCTGATGGCAACATTGTCTTAGGTTGCGGGGAGGTTATACGTACACACCATGCTAATTGATTCAAAGTTCATCGTCAAAGCTGCAAGCCATCGAACATTGATACCATGACTTGAAAATGGAATCCGAAAAAAATACCAGCCAAATTTACTGGATGACTAGGCCTGACAAGAGCTAGGAGCCATGCAGTGGAAATTAAGCGGACGACGAAGGGTCCAAGAAGATAGAAGAAACTTGAAGGAAAAGAAAAGGGCTTAGAGCTGGCTTCGGTTCCCCTTACTGAGTGTATGGCTTGTAAGGAAGTGAAATGTGTTTAGATTAGGTCTCGGTTGCTGCAGACATGTTTCACTGTTGTTGGCTGCTTAAGGTCACGACAATGGAATTAATGGTTAGAGACTGTTCTTCTTAACCTAGCCCCACTAATAATTTCATGCCTAGTACAACTGCTTAGCATAGAAATATATTAAGCTCAGATTGTCAGTTTTTTGTGCATCTAAAGCTTTGTACCGTTGGCAACCAAAAGAAAAGAACATGGAAAGATTGTGTCCCACTTGAACTTGATTGGCAGTGAAAGGGAAGCATGATGATCATCTAGTTTCACATTTATCTTTTCCAGACTACCCATCAAATGAGGTCCATTGGAAGCATGGGTACAAGTGAAAAATGATTAGCTTAGTAGCATAATCCCAGTTACTTAAGAACAAAAAGTTGCGCTAAATTAATAGTACCAGTTTATAGACTGATTGAGGCAATACCCTGCTTTGACAGGAGAGCACACTGAAACAAATACTGCAGAGATTTTGGTTCTCACACTACATTGTTAGCCTTGCTGGTCCATTTAGTGGCTCGGTGATTCAGAGCTTGACATGGATCAGGTTTCATTTTGAGCCGAATTTTATATTCAGTCAGTCAAACTCTAATAGCATAGTATAATGATCTTTACTTGATTGACTTGATCAAAACTATAAATATTATTTTAAATAAAAATTGATTTAATAATCCGTAAATCCTGACAATCCAGTAACACATAAATCTCCGCAACCATAACTGTGGTTATAAACCTGGGATTGCCTATGCATGGGTACCGCATTGAGTTGCTGTAAAAAGAATAAAGAGATAGTTGTATCTCAGCAATAATAATGGCTCCTGCCATTTCTGAGC
>NW_011500026.1:155076-240060 GCF_000495115.2 Populus euphratica
CCTCCTTCTCCCGCCCCCCCCCCCCCCCCCCCCTTTTTTTTTGTTGTTGCAAATCAAGCAATTGCTATTGCTTTCATGTTTACTGCTGTTGTCATGATGTAAGAACGTCCCACTGTTTTTCAACCCTCATCATCAAATTCCCGCCACGTTTTAAGTGAATTTCATGGATATTCTAGTATGAGCAGAAAACAGAGAAACTAAAAAAAATTGAAGCCAACTAGCATCACTTACAGCTTGGCCTTAGCTCAAGGTTATGAAATTGATGGTAAGACAACATGATCTAATTCAAAAAAGCAATGAAAATCAACAAGATTTGGGACAAAAACCTAAACTTGTAGTAATTAATTAGTTAATCTTCTAATCATAATGTTGTCAAAAACTGTCATAAACCACACAACAAAGGCTCAATGCATATAATTAAATAACATTGAGATATCTACATTATATATATTTGCAAGTTCAAAGATCCATGGAAGTAATTAATTAATCACCACCAACCAATCTCCTAACTCCGTTAGCCCTAATTCAATCCCTCATTTGCCTTTGCCCCATAGGAGCCATCTTTACTTGGATTTCCTTGTGGACTTGGATTTCTTCATTTTGGTCGACTTCTGATCATCAACACTTGCCCATGTATATCCACTTGGTATCGCAAAAGGGTCACTTTGTAGCTGCTGCTGCCCCCATACTGAAGAACTATGCCGGTGCTGCTTGCTCGTCGATTGGCTGCTGTTTCGCTGTAACCATGTGGTCGACGACGTTGAGGAGGACGATGACAATGATGGATAATGTTTGTCTGATTCATCTGATGATCCTACTCTACTTCCTTCATGACCACCAAAAAGTCTTGGACTAGAAAGTGGAGTGTAGAATTGTTCAACAGGTGGTAGCTCAACAAACTTAGTGAAGGTTATCACCACCCTCACCGTTGGGACCACCGGAATCGCCACCTGCATCCACCAAAACACCAACCACCACTACCATTGTTAACACATTTATAATTCACCAAATCAAATCAATAAAACTTGTTCCCCGTCAAGCATCTGAAATTTCTCAAGCACTTCATCAAGCCCTTGATCTTGCCATGTCAGACGTGGCAGAATCAGGGCGGTACTATTGTTTTTAGTCAAGAAAAGAAATCAGAGCCAGAAGGGAGCAAACATGTGGTACCCTTTGGCCTCCGCTCCATTCCCTGCTTGCCAAGAAAAGGAAAACATCGGATCTTTTGGGTCCCATACACCATCTTCGTCGATCAGGTCACAAACGGATCACAGTATCCCACGTCACATCACCGACCATTGAAAGCCTCCTACCCCACCTTACATTCCCCACAAAAGTTTCTTCCCCACTAATCGCACCCATCCCTTTTCTTCTCCCTAGCTTGTATCAAAAACACAAAATGGGTCCCACGAATCCCATGTCGGGTCCGACTTGGAACCGGTACTATACTCAACCCCTAACCAGATTCGAAAATTATAAAAAAAATAATTTAGGATTGAATATCTAGAATTAAGTTTAAAATCAATTTAGAATTAACCTGGTACGATCAATCAATAATGACCACAGTAATAAAACATAAGTCAACAAGTCTCTATAGGTTTGAACGACAACACCACACAGTAATCAACAGAACAACAAGGCAGCCCATCTCCAGAGTTGATGCGCAAGTTCATTGATCGTTTTTATAATATAATTTGAAACATATGATTATTATCTAATTACCAGAATAATCCTTTTCCGAGTTTATTTAATCTCACACATCAGACATCAAATGAATAAAAAAGAAAAAAAGAAAAACACAAAACAAAAGACCCCACTAAAATTACTTGCATGATGGGTCCACAAATCTCCGTAGCTTTGAACCACGGCACTGCACGAAAGTCTAACAGAAATTTAAATACCAGTGAAACGACAGAATCCAACAGTCAAGCAGAACCCAAAACGACACACAAAACGCTAATCCAAAAATCACAATCTAAACACGCAATTAATTAACTAATTAATTTACCTTAACCGGAAACGTGCCCGCCGGAAACTTTGTAGTCAGCAGTTCACGCATCCTCCTAACGGCTTTCACTTTATTCGCCAAAATATCAAGTAACGGCAATAACTCCTCAATCTTTAACGGAAACTGTTCCGTTAGCCAAACTGACGGCTTCAAACTCTTCACATACTCTTTCTCCTTTACCTTTTCCGGCACCGCCACCACTCTCCTCCTCCCCGTAACCGTAGACGACGGATAAATATCCACACTCTTCCTCCCTACGCTCACAAACTCCCTCTCCTCCCTCACAAAACTACTGTGCCTCCTTTTACTCTCATTTCCATTGTTAAACTCGAAATTGAGAAAGCTAGGATTTTCAGCTACTAAGAAGCCGTCATCATCTTCGTCAAGCTCTAATGGTAAGACCTGTTCGCTTCCTGCGACGTCGCTTTCGATTACTTTCCGAGATCGGAAGCTAAAAACGACGTTGTTTAATTCGTAAACTTTAGCGTTCCATACGCCAACAGATTCTGTTTTCTCTTGGCGTCTCCAGTTCGTTCGGCTTATTAATTCGGCTTTAGTGACATCCATGCCGGGACGGTAAACGCTAGTTTGGGAGCAGAATCCGGCGATGTCGGACTCGCTCATTGCCGCTCCGGCGGATTCGAATGCGTCAAAGATTTTACGCTCATCGTGGTTGAGAACTAAGAGAGAACCAGGAGGAATGGAGTGACTTTGGTCGCCATCGCCGAGGAAGAGGAAGCTTTGATCGGCCCGCTGGATTTTCAAGCCGTCGAATCCAGCTAACGTAGTATCGGCACGGAGATTAGCATCACGTTTCCAAATCTTGTACGTGTCAGATGGAGCGAGTTTGTTCACGAAAGGAATGACTGAGCTTTCAAAGTGGAAGGAGATTTCCATGTAGAAGTCACGCATGCGGCGGAGCACGGCAGTGAGGCGAGGCAAGCGGCGGCGCCACTTGGACCAGGCGGAGCGGTGGTGGAGGCGGAGGAGAACGAGAGCGATTTCTGAGTACCTGCGACATAATGCCTCCTGGAGAGGGTTCCAACCAGCGGAATTCTGCAATGACACGTCAGCGCCAGCAGCTGCGAGGGATTTGGCGGAGAAGAGGTCGTTTAAGCGGACAGCGAGGTGGAGAGGCGTTTCTCGGTAAGGGACATCACGGCGGTCGACGAGAGAGGAGATTTTGTCTGCGAGTTGCTCTTGATTAAGTGAGTTTGACTCGGTGTGGATTTTGGTGGGATCAGTGAGTTTGGGGAGAGTGGAGAGGAGGCGGGTGAGGGTTGTGTGGTCGCCCAGTATGACGGCGTAGTGGACTGGACTGTGAGAGTAGGATTCGGGTTTTATTGAAGGAGACGGTGTCGTTGCTGAGGAGGACGACGACGTTGAAGAGGATCTAGACATCGTCTAGTTTTGGTCTTGCTAGAGAGAAAAGGGATGAGAGAAGGGGAGGGAAGAAGACAGCATGTGTCTGTGTTCTGTCTTCTTTTTGACTGGTGAAAGAATGTTATGGAGGCAAGGGGAAGGATTGTGGGCAGGGTAGAATTGTCTCTTACTAAATTAATAAAAAACTAAAGAAAACAAAAAAGAATTTCATAAATGCATCCCAAATTGGATGGAAAATTAAATTTATATATAATGAGGAGGGAATTTGAGGTGTTGTTTTAATTTAATTTGTATGTATTGAAATTAAATCTAATCACAAGCTAGTAAATTATTTATGTATTGAAATTAATTTTAAATTCATTATTATTTTATATTTTTGAATGTTTCTTTTCTGATATTTTCATTGTTTTCTTATAAAACTTTATTGTATTGATGCTATTAAAAAAAGGAACAAATTTTCTCCTTAATCGTACCCGAAGAACTTGGCCACACAGAGTTCGAGATATTTTAGAAAGAGAGTGGCATGGTTTTATTGGAGACAGTGTGAAAGAGGGGAGAGGGAAGGTGCCCGGAATCTTGTCTTTGGCTCGACTTTTCTTGATGCTCTCTTGCTTACGCCTGAGACAGACAACAGACAGCAGGGAGCTGGAAGAGGAAGGAGTCTGTGGATGTTTTCTTTCCCTGACAGTAATAGTTTTTCTTCCCTTTTACTTTTATTTTTTATTTTTCAAATAAGAGGGACTGTTTTTGACCGAATGACTGAGCTTTTGAAATTATGATCTAATGATAAAAGATGCCCCTTTTTCACAACATTTGAAGCTCTCCGTTGCTTTCCTTTTTTTTTTAATTTTTTTTTTTTCCTTTAGACTTGTGATAGTTTAGGGGTGGAATATGAATATTATAGTTTTTAGGAAGAACGAAACTGGCCGACGAGCCCCCCTCTTTCTTTTATAAATATAGATATTTAGGTCAATTTATACATATCATGTTTAATTTTTAAATTTATTGAATATTCTGTATGTCTAAGCAAACATATAAAAAACTACAAGGATTATATATACAAAGATTCAAACTTAAAATGCATTTCCTATCAAGATTGCTAGGCTATGAACCAGGCATGCACACAAAGGTTTTAATAAGGGCAAACCCTTTCTCTCTTTCATACATGGGAGTTGAAAGAACATGGGGGCAATGTGAATTGAAAGTATGAAGATCCAAGTTAATATTTATATTATGCTAAACGTATAAACTGTTTTGTAAATCATCAAAGTGAGATAAATCTTTTCCTTCTTATTCACCTATAAACTACACCCATAATCGTCTCTAAAGGCAAACATATGAGAGATGAACAAGACAATGGAGGAGGCAACGAGAGAAAGGATGAGGTTTTGTAAACGATCACTTAATTTGATAATTAAGTATGTGTGTTTGTTAACGTGGCCACACTGATCGTGGCGTTAATTAAACGAACTGTTAATTAAAATGACTAATCCTGAGATGAGGACAGCAAATGAACAAGCTTAAAGCTTCAACTACTCTTGATTTGAAGCACATTGGGCCTGAAATGATTAAAAAAGAAGAGTCTCTAAGCATGCCTTAATTATTTGTCGTGACCATAAGCAACCAGCAACAGTCGAACCTGTCTGCATGAACCTCCACCAAAATCTTCACGGATTTCATGCCTTACCATACGGTACTGTAAGGAAGACCAGAGCCAGCTATGTGCCATTTTTGCCTTTAAAGTTTCCGATCTCTTCTTGGGCCCTCCTTGCTACTTTGTTCGTACAGTATGGTTGATTTGCACCCAGTTTTACAGTCCTGAATTCTACACGCGAGCCAGCTATGTGCCATTTTTGCCTTTAGAGTTTCCGATCTCTTCTTGGGCCCTCCTAGCTACTTTCTTCGTACAGTATGGTTGATCTGCACACAATTTTACAGTCCTGAATTCTACACACATTATACGTAAATACATGTATTCTACGAATAAAATCAATATACTAATTTTACTGAATAGAAATATCAGATAGAAATTCTAGTTCAAAGTAAAAATCAAAACTAGCTCGAATAATTTCTTGTAAGTCTAATTTCAAAGTCTTTTCAGATTTCACCTGAGTGGGAATATAGAATCTCCTAATAAAATTTTAAAACTATCTATTAATTAAATTAAAAATTATTGGTTTTTTTAATCAATTCGATCATATCCCACGCATCTTCTTAAATGTTAGCCAGTCATAAACGCCCGGATCATATTTAGTCTTGGAATTAATGTTTGTTAATTTGTTTATTTTGCATTACCTTAATATATATATATATATATATATCATATGGCTTGACAGCCGAAAACACAATTGCTTTCTGCAAGCTAATGATTGTGATGATAATAATTCCTCAAGTAAACATGAATTATGTTCGACAAGATTGAGACTTTAATTCGATCGGGAGCATTTAGCGCTCTATTGGTAAGTTATTTGTGAGAAAGCTCCTTTTTTTCTCTCGGAATTAAGCCCTTCGGGAACTTAGCTAAGTATATTTATATTTATTAAAACATTTTTTAAAAAAAATAATAAAAATATTAGATTTGATAAACAGGTCAGGTGACTCCTGATAAGTGTTGATAAATCCCATATAAATAGCCTTGTTTCTAGTCTCTGCAATTTTATTAGTTGTGTGACTAATGAGCAAGGCCAACAGTTAGGAAGACAATCAAGGGCAGAAAAAAAGAGAATTGAGGATGAGTTGTCATTCTGTAATTGGGCACTCTCTATCACCAATCCAGTTGACTATATTAATTTCCAGATGGGGACTGTCATTGGACAATCTTCTTTTCTTATTAAAATAATTCCAAATTAAAATTAAAATAAATAAAAATAACTGACTGCTTAGAAGTTTTCCAGGTAAACATGAGAAAGCTGATAGAAAATGATTAGTAGGGTAAGTGAAAACGAAGCATTTTCCCCTTGTCGTGACCGTAAGCAGCAGCAACCCACAACAGTGGAACATGTCTCCATTAGCTTAGACCAAACCCTAATTGATTTCACTTTCTTCCATGCCATACACACACTGTAAGGGGAACCACATCAGCCAGCTATTACTGGCCCCTTTTTGCATTTAAGGGAGGTTTATATTTCACGCAAAATAATTTTTTATCCCTAAAATAATTTTTATTTAATTTATAATGCTTATGGGATTCTTTTTTGTATGAAATATATATTAAAAAAAAAACAATAATAGACACATGAGATTTAGATAGTAAATGTATACCTAATGTTCTAAACAATAAAAGATGTTTTTTTATTTTATTTTCAGTTAATAAATAAAAAATAGATCAGTAAATAACAAATAATGATAAATTATATCTATCCGAGTCAACTCATAACTTTGACGACTCGGATAAATCCGGATGAGACTTGACTTTTTGTTTAAATGTGATATTTGAAACCCATCAATACATATAATCTATATTCTCAAGAAAAAAACTATTTTATTTTTATTGTGATATAAAAAGCTTTTTGGTTTAAATACTTCAACTTCAAGAGATAATATAATATTTTTTTAATGTGAAATTTGAAGCTATTTTGTATATATACTTTATGTTCCTATGAAAAAAATTATATTTTTTAAATATAGAATTTAAAACCCATTAATATATATACTATGTGTTTTCAAGAAAAAAATTATTTTTTCAATGTCGAATAAATTTTTTTTGAGTTTAAATACTTTAATTTAGAAACTTAACATAATATCTTTTTATGTGAGATAAAAAAATTTTAAATATTCTTTTCAGCTTCATTATTTATAATATGTATAGCTTATATTTACATAGATTTTTTCTTAATTTTTTTTATATGAAATATTAAAGTTATAAATATGTTTTTAAATTTTTTCGAGTTGATCCGGATTGACCCATAAAACTCGAAACTTGGTTCATTGGTTGGGTCAACCCCTGAATCGGGTTTAATAACTATACTTTTAAAACCTTATATATATATATATTGTCGCACCCGACATCGCGGCGGCCTTAAAAATAATTTAAATGGAATGGAAAGAATGGATTTCTGGCGTCCTATTCTTTGATGAGGGAATGATCTTGTTTAAGGAGTCGCCACCTAGTATTATGGTCACTAGGAACCCTAACTGGTCAACAGAGATTCTATAGTTCGGGACTGGTTACGTAAAAGGGAAGATAATATCACCCTTTAAACAGGTGAAAAACATCTATTTTTTAATTTTTCTTATCAAATTGAATTTTTTTATTATTAATAGGGCTTTTATTAGTAAAAGTACACTGTATTTTTTTTAATCTTTTATATATATTTGATCTTTCTTAATTAATTTTTAGTAATTTTCTTGGCATTATAGTATATTCTTCTCACCGATATATTTTTTTTTTTTTTTTTCCCAACCTTTTTTTATTTTTATTATTTGTTTATGTGGAATCCCAAAAATGAGTAACAAAAATAATAATATATATTTAATTAAAATTATTATAAATTTTTTTTGCATACAAAATAAATAAAAAACGAGTCTCCATGAATACAAAGGATATTTTAGCTTTTACAAAATAAAGGATTGCAACGCAATTACATGTGGGGCTCATTGCAAAAAGCATAGGCTATTTGACTAATCAAGTGGTTTTTTCTCCATGATTGGATAGACAGCAAAAATTACCATAATCAAATGTTTTTTTCTCCATGATTGGATAGAAAACAAAAATTACCATAATATTAAACATAATATTAAATGGTTTCTTAATTATCACAGCCAACAATCAAAATTATTGTAAAGGATTTTATCAATTTTGTTTTTACAAGACAAAAATTTAACTCTAATCTTAGTTTTTTTGTATTATTATACTATGAAGATGATAAATATATTGATTAGGGGTAATTAAATAAGAATACCATTGATCATAGCATAAATACAAAAAATATTTATTTAAAACTTCACACGTCTAGAAGGAAAGCCAAGAAGAAAATTCTTTGCGATTTACAAATAAAAGTAAAGGGATTGTTCATTTGCACAGAATGTGAAGAAGAGCTCCAGTAGTGATGTTCTTCATGACTCGATCTCTTGCACAAGATCATGTGTAGCGCCATAGAACTTTTTCTCATGAAAGTTAAGCTCCTCAACAAGATCGTCCCATCATCAATCCTTGCTCTCATTTTCTTTGAACTTATCCTTCACCATTTGATATTTTCTTCATCGATCAGTGTGCTTGTTTAGAAAAATCGCATGCGCTCGCACAAACACATATTTGCAACATAAATACTTTTGAAACTATGAATTTGAGTGTCAACTGAAGCTGCATTTGTAGTGTTTTCACCTGGAGGTAAGCCTCTTTTCCTTTGATCATCCTTTTTATTAAATCTATACCAAGAAAGTGCTTAGAAATGGATTTAACAGAAGGATCAACAAAGGAAAAGAGGCTTACTTCCGGTGAAAACACTACAAAGACAACTTGAGTCCCGATTAGAATAACGAGCTCATTGACCTTTTTATAGGTTCCAAACCAAAGGTTAGAAAGTTTTACAAGGTAGGTAAATCTCTACAAATCATTTAATTCTAAATTAAGTAATAATTACATATTTTAAGAGTCTCTTTAATTATATTCTTAATTTACAAGGTGAGAATCTAAGTCTCTTAATAAAAAAAAACTAAAATAATAAATTATGCACACACTTTTATATAATTTGCTAGATTTTTATATGATAATTTTAGTATAAAAATCATAAAAGTAAAAAGCAAAATCCTATTCTTTAAAAAACGTCATTTTGATACAAGTAGGAAGCAAATCCCTATCCTATAAGAAAGTAAGTGAAAAATAATATAAATTTTTTTGAGAAATTTTTATGAATAAAAAACGATAAGAAATTCTTGTAGTAATTATAAATATATGATCTTTGAGATTTAACTAGAAAAATTGGTCTTCATATTGTAAAAATTGTTACAAATAGAGGTAATTTTTTTATAAAATAATTATTAAACTGAGAGAATCTTAATGTTTTATAAAATGTTTCTACTAGATCATTATATAATTAAATAGAAGTGGATGGATAATAATAATAATAATAAAAGGCTTACATCCAGGTAGCAACTTAATCATCATAGCCAATAGCCAAAATTATTGTAAAAGATTTTGTTAATTTCTTTTTGTATACTAATTTTTGTCTTAGTTTTTCTTATTATTATGTTATGGAGATGCTTTTTAACATCATCAAAGAACTAAAGACAAATTAAATGGTACAAGAACAATCCATTTATAGGAGATCGATTATACAAAATAATAAGTGATGTTAACAAGGAGAAGCATTTCTTGAACACATAGAAAAAGAAGATTAACACATGAGAAATGTTAAAAATCTTAATAGATTAATTGAAGCACAAAATAAACAAAAAAGTTGGCATAATTTATAATTAAAACTAGTTTACAATATCACACTATGCATCAACTCGAATCAAAGATTTTTTAACATAAAAAATGTTCAAGTTATAAAAAAATTATTGATATTGTTACTAAACTCGGCTTAAAGGGTGAATCTCAAAATCTTTCAACCTGACTTCTTATCTAACTCGAGTTTAAATTAAATCATGTAAAAGTTGTCATGACATGATCTAGTTAATTTAACTAGTTCAAAAATAATTCGAATAATTGATAAAAAATATAGTTTGACTTTAAAAGAAAATAACTCAAGATGATATTTATTTTTTAATATTGAGATGTTAATATATTGGATATCTTAATGATGGACAATTGAATTTTAGAATCTTGTTTTTTAAACTTTGTTCTATTTAATTATACAATAACAAAAGTAAATGCTCATAAAATTAAGTACAAATAAAAAATTAGAATGTTTATTTGAGTTTATGATAACTTTATATTAAAAAAAATCAAAATAATTTATGAACATAAATTTAAAATCAAGTAAATCTTGAAGGAAAAAAATGAGAAAAAAAGAAACAAAAAAGAAAAGAAAAAAAGAAAGAGGAAATGCAAAAAAAAAAAAAAAGAGAGAGAGAGAGAGAAAGAGAGTGTCTCCTTTCAATGGAGGATCTATTATGTGAGTTCCCATTTGCCAATTATAACCCGACAATAATTAACAAGTTTAAACATGATAAAATGAGCACACAAGTCTAAATAAAATGAAAACACCACTATGTAATTATGTATTCACGCATGTGGGTGTATGAATGCACGTCTAATTATGTGTTATATATATTCACTTTTAGAATTATAATGGTCAAACTTGATCCAAAGATTAACTCAAAAAAAAAAATCAAGTTATTAGATTAATTTGAATTAATTATTTTTATTAAAACAATATTATTTTATTTTTTAATTAAAAAATTTGATTTTAACTTAATCAAGTTTAGACTTGAGTTAATTAGGTCATGTAATTTTACCAAATCAATATATTTTTTGATTTAACTTGAAACTTGGCTCAAGTTAAGATTTAAATGGTAAGTTTTTCATATTAACCTTACGTATTACATCAGGATTAACAACTTTAAGTAAAAGCCAAGGGGAAGTGACATGGAATACATGAACTTAGCATTTAAAATTTGCAAGTGGAGGTAACTGGAAGTCTAGAAAGAAACAGCTTTAAAATGTAATGGTGGTTGGATGCCAAAGATAGGAAAGAAAAAGTAAGTTGGCAAGTCTCTTTTTTTAAAGCATAGAATGGAGTTAAAGACAGCCTCTCAATAGGCGGCTTTCTTCTTTTTCATTAGCTTAAAGGTTCTTGAGCACTTAATCATTTTCCATCAACTCTTCCATCAAGGTTCTCTATCTCACCAAAGCTTATCACCACCAGGTAAACCCTACTCTTTCTCTTTCACCCACCTAATTATATGCAGTATCTTCATCTTCTCTTTGATTGTGTTTTGTTTTTAATATTGAATAAGATGTTCATGGTTTGGATCTGTTCCTTTGCCTCCATAAAATGACAAAGGTTTAGGTCCCCTCCATGCATTTGAATATTATCTTTAAACGCTACATATTAATGAACAATGGCTTTTCTCAATGCTTACCTTGAAGTTCTTGCAAATTTGACCAGTTCTCTTGATCCTTTACTTATCCTGTTCTTACGGGCCATTTGGATCTATGCTTTCCTTTCGATGTATGCAATATAGGTTACTAATCAATGGCCTTGCTCTTGTATTCTTGGATTTATTGAAGGAAAAGAAGAAACAATGGCAAGTGAGGCCCCAAGCTGGGCAGATCAATGGGGTGCAGGAGGTATTGGTTCAATGGAAGATGACAATTACACTGGGACCAAGCAACATACCAGCAACAAGAAGAAGGTAGATGCCAAAGGGGGATTAAACAAAGCCAAAGCAGCTGCTATGTCTGGAGCTCAAAAGCTCAAAAGCGGAGCATCCAACAGCTTCAAATGGGTTAAAAGTAAATGCCAGAAAAAATAATCTTCTGAATGACATGTAAAGAAATTGGCCTCATGTTATACTTGCAACAGCAGATGATTTCCGGCAGATTATGTTTTGGGCCGCTATTAATCCTTCCTTTTTCTTCCCTCTTTTGTATTTTGCATGTTTATCATTCTATGAGGTTGTTAGAAAGCTTGCTGGCTCACAAAATACAGAAGATCAGCACCCAAAGCAAGCAACATCTTGCATTCCATACAAGCATCATATGTGTTTCCCCGATTGCAGCATCCAAAAAACTTTAACACAGACCATGCAACCAACCACTAGTTTTGGAAAACTATGGTAATTACAATTAAATAAAAAAACATTTTGGAAATACTATTCACACTACAATGGATTGTGATAGTGCCGCAAGTTTTTTTTTTCTCCCCATCACTAGAGTTTATTTGGCTATTTGATTTCATCATTTTAAATTAGCTTAAATTCAGATTGTACTTGATAGTTTGATTTAATTGCCTCCGGTAGGGTTCTTATGATTTCAAGGAAAAAAAAGGTTCTGATTTGAAAATATTAAATTAAACTTTATTGATAATGAAAATCAAAATTGAATAATAGATAAATAACTAGCTTTTTTTTTTTTAATCTTGAAAGAATAGGGAATTAATTGCAAGGGCAAGGGAAAAGATCAGCCCCATTTGTCTTTTCAGCCATTTTTTTTTTCAATTTAATTTTTTAACATTAAATTTATTTAAATTTGAGCTTAACAATGTTTCTTGATTGTCCTCTGCAATGTTAAAAAAGATTTTTGAAGTAATTTATGCTCTGTTTCATAAAATAAAGCTCAATTTTATTAATCTAAAACAATTAAAACTTGAGACATCAAAAATAAACTTAAAACAATTACATGAACTAAGGCCAATTGATAGTGATAAAATGGCTAGCACATGCATTGTGTATCAAAGATGTCATTGCAATCAAGTGGGAGCATGCACCGTCTTACAATGTCAGAATGTTGCTTTTCTTGGTGGTGTTGGATGCATCTCAGCAAGCCCTAACAATTGGTGCGATATGTGTATGGAGTTGTCACATATGGAGGTTCTTTTTTTTTTTCATCTTGTTTTTTTTTTCTCCTTCTCCTCTTTATTTTCTCTCTCGTCACATGGATTTTCATACAAATTATGTAAAAAATACCAAAATATCCTATTATTTTGTTCTTGTATCAAATTTAATTTTAATTCTTTTATTATTTATTTAATTTTATATTTTTTAATTAAATTTTATTTTTAATTTCAACAGTTATCATTAGATTAATTATTAATTAAGTTTCATTATTTTTTTTCTATTTGTCTTTTATAAAGTAATCACGGAATCATAACTTATATTACAATTTTAAAAATTACCTTTGTTACCTTATGTTTTTTAAGTTTTTATTTTATTTTTTTAATTTTATCTTTCAATATTAAATTTGTAGGACTGATTTTCTTAATGTTTTTCCTTTTCCTTTCTATGAAATTATTATGTTGACCCATTTTTTTTTTAGTTTTTTTTTAAATTATATATATATATATATATATATATATAATTTCATACATTGTTGAATTTCATATTTTTTTAAAATATTATTTTATATAAAATTTCCCCATTCTGATTAAACAAATCAACTCGGTTTTCTCTCTCTTTTCATCCTTTCATGTTTATTTAATAGGAAAGCTTTGATTATTTATTTTTTTATTTTTGTATCGTATGAGGTTATCCTCTTCTGCTGGTAACATGAGTGCTTGATGATTTGAACACCATGTTTATAAGTTGTTCTGCACCTGTTATTGCTTCGAGGGGAATCAAGAACAAGTTTCACTTTGTATCCTTGAACACCAAGCAAAAGATCAAACAATCTTGAAAAAAGATATGCTTCCAAAGCAACTAGGACAAGAAAACAAGAAAACATAAAGCAAAGTGAAAAAGCAGCACTAACAAATTTAATCTATTCATCCATTCAATTTTCATTATATGTGCAATGATGCCATGCCATCCATTCCATTTCATTTCATAGATCATATAACTTCCATTATACACCCAATGGCATAACTCAAAACTAAAGATAGAAAAGCCAGAGCTTATGTTGAATACTAGTAATATACATCTTCCAGGATTCATTTACACATATTGACGACACAATCTAGTGAAATCCAAAGGTATTCTCCCCGCTGTATGTCATGTAAAGAAAACCATCTTCATCCTTGTTTTCCTCGTAGAGTACAGACATCAATGTAGCTGCAAAAAGGAAAGGAAAATTACCAACATAACTCACAGAAGGCTTCCAACTTGAATATTACAGAGTACTACTCACCAGTGGGAGGCAGAGTGTTCTTTACAAAAACAAATATAGCCTTTTCAGGACTAAGCTTGATCCTTTTTCGGACAACATACACAAACTGACCCACAGTTAAATCAGCTGGAACCAGATATCTGAATTTACAACAACAGAGAGGTAATTAGAACCGAAAGGAGTATTGAGTAAAAAATGAATTCTTCTTTCCGGTCTTCAGACCTTCTTCAGTCAGCAGTGCATTATTAACGCTGCTAAATACTCAAACATACTTTCCTTTCAAAATCTGCACCCAAGTTTATCCGGTTGTGCTAATAAACCCCATCCTAGCTTCGTGATAAGAGCCTCATTATTTTCCTTAGCTTTCCTAATACCTAGACCGCTGATTTTTTTGGGTTGACCTACCCTATCCCCATGCACCCCCATCATTTTCATCAACGATTTCTAATTTTTATATGTACAGCATTCTGTGGCAATGTGTGTTTCGACATCATGTCTTCTTCAAGGGTTGTTTTATCGGCCACCCATATTGAGAGATAATCCATTAGCTTTTCCAAGATGGATCCTGGGAGGTCTTTAGCAGAAATTTCAAAAAGTCATAATAACAAATTATGACAAACAAATAGCCAACAAAATATTTTGAAAAAGAACAAAGTAATGTCTAAAAAGATCGTGGTGGTTAACTAATATCTAATAGGAGCTCCTTAAAGTAAGATATCATTGTTCTGCAACTTAAATTTGTAAGAACATATGAAACTGAACAGAATATAAAAGAATATGGAGCTAACTTCTTCTTATCAATGTCAGGGACATCACTCCTCCCAGCCTTTTCCACAATCACCTGCACAGCGCACCACATGCCTGGTTAGAAGGGAATGTATTGCCAGAATTACTTGAATATAAAGAATCTTCATAGCCAGATGATATTCTTACAGGTACTCTATCAGGATGTTTCTCTCTGATGCGAGAAGCTTCTGCTTGCCTCCTTTCTGAAGTAAGACCAAATTTTAGATGCAAGGTAGATGATTTTATATAGGATCTACATGTTAACAAGAAGGAAAAAGAAAAGGTAATATTCATTTTGTTGTTTTTAGGAAATCCAACCAATTGATTACAATCACAGTCACAAAATTCAAATCTCATTATATAGTTGATTTCTCCCATGTCATCAAAGAAAAGCATAGATGAGACAAAAGACAGAATACTTGGGAAGTGCTAACTACACCAAACAATGAAATTAGCGAAATTCCCTGACATAATTAGCACATTGCAAACTCATATGAGTCTCGTACCAAAATAAACAGACATCTGAGCTCTTCATATCAAACTTTATTAAGTCCAACAGTTTCATTATGAAAATAAATAATCTTTTATACATCACACTGAAATGTCACCTAAGACAAAACCAGATTAAGCCCCAGAATCTCTTTCCAAAAATAAGCCTATCTTATCTGCATATATCAAACTAAATACCTACCTAATAAGAAATCGCAGCATGACCAAGCAAACAAGATCATCAAAACAGTAACTTGAATGTCAAACATGCCAAATTATTCACAATTCAAAGAAATCACTGCATGACCAAGCAAACAAGATCATCAAAGCAGTAACTTGAATGTCAAACATCCCAAATTATTCACAATTCAAAACATAAAGAGCAAATTACTAAAAATAAGATGATCAAGCTTTTTTTTCCCCTTCACAATTGCAATAATTCTAAATAGCAATATCTTCCACAACTCCTCACAAAACTCATAAAAACACGAATTTCAAACCACCAAAATATATATTCAATAAAATTGATCAAAACAAAAATATGGGTCTTAACAATTCAATCAAAAAATAAGCAAAACAATCGATGAAATTCACAAAAAAAAAAAACCTAACCCAAAGCATGATCAAGCTTGAATGAACTTTTAGCCATGGTGGTAGTATCAAGACTGGAACTTTTATAATTCACTGCAAATTTCAAACACCAAAACATCATTAAAATCCTCTCTTTCACTAAAACCCACAGAAAAGTTTCAATCTTTTTATCAAAAACAATAAAAAGTTTCAATCTTGTATCAAAAACAATGAACCCAGATAAAGTTTCAAACTTTACAACACACCTAACAGGGAAAAAAAAGACAGATTAATTGAAGGTGGCTTGAGGTTTGATTGATCGATCTAAGTGAAGCTTAAGAAAAGAAAACAAGAACCTTAAAGGGGTCGATATCAAAGAGAGAATGATTCGGTGTATTTGTTTTAAAAGAGCGTGTTTTTTATGTTTGTTTATATATATAAATTATGGGAGGAAGAGGTTGAGGGCTTGAGGTAACTTGTGAGGGTTTTAATTTGAAGCCAACAAGAAACCTATTGGTTTGGTACTAGGAGTGTCTTAGGAAGATTGTGTTGGACTATTGGATCACAAACAATACCTGGGTTGCCTGCTTGTCAAGAAAGAATTCTGGTTTGAGGCAGCAATTGCATGTTAGTTGGGCTTGGTTTAGCCAACTAGATCCTAAAAATTTTTATTGATCAACATGACATATTATTTTAGTGTTATAATTTTTTTTATTTAAAAATATATTAAATTAATATTTTTTTTATTTTTTTTAATGTTGAACAAAATATTTTTAAAAAAATATTTTTTTAATATATTTTTAATTAAATAATATTTTTTAAAAATAATATGTATTACCAAACACATAATAAATTAACAGGCCAGTGGATTAGTACAAGTGCTAGTTCACATAGTTATTGCTATACATGACCCAAGAAAAAAAAAAAGGTAATGTTATCTAACCTTTAGACTTGCAAGGGTAAATTTGTTCCTCCTTTGATACTTGGGATTTGAATTCAATCAAAGCATGGAAAAGGGATAATTTCATGATTATGGTGATTGGGGCATAAATGATATGCATAAGACTTGAGATTTAGTTTTAATGAAGATGTCTTTACTATCAAAGTAAAAAAAACTTAATGTTATCCTTCAAAACTTAATTAGGTTACTGCACAAGGAAAGGAAAATTGTATCTTAGTTTTCTTACACTTATGAGTGTTGAGTTACTTAATTTTTCTTCTAAAGCAAGGAAGAAGATAGCTTTTACATTCATATTTTTACTTTCTAGATTAAAGATTAGTTAAAAATAGTATCAATTTATGTTCAATTCTACCAAACTCATCTCAATTTATTTTAAAAGTTGTAATTGGAGCTAGGTCAAATATTATTCCTTCCTTTGTATCCCTCATCTAATGACATCGTTGCACAATGCTTGATTTTTTTTTTCCGATCATGATTTTTCTTTTAATTTGATCTTTTTATATTGAATTAATTTAATGTTAAGCTTGATTATTTATCTCAATAAACTTGAGTTTTGATTTTTGAGGTATCAAAAATACATCCCAGCACTTTATGAGTGTTTGATTTTGCAATAAATTCAAGTAAGAGTTATTGTTCCTTCCACTATATCTCCTCATCTAGTAACATTATGGATTCATTTGATGGAAGGATCAAATTGTAACTAAAAAAAGGTTGATATTTTACGAATTCACAATGTTATTGAGTAAAAGAATAAAGTGAAAGGAATTTTTTATTTATTTATTGTGAAGTTTGTTAAATTATATAAGACATTGATAACATGCAAATGGATTTCAAAGAAAAACAATGATAAATGTCAAGAAAATATGATAGTTTTTTTTTTCAATAAAGCACATGCATCATTTGAAATGTTACTTACAAATTCCCTTAACTATAAGCCAACAAAAAGTCCTATCTTTGCTCTCAAATTCAAACTTCTATGAAGTCCCACCCCTATATTCAACCACAGTTTTGGGCTGCTCAGGACGTGTACGTCAGATTGGGCAACAAATGCATAGCAAGCCCAATAAATCACATTTAATTTTACATCTACAAAGAATTTGGAGTTTTATAGGATTTGAAATAGGAATGTACATGATCTCAACTTGTCCATTGCTATAATCAATGTACCTAACAACATTAAGTATTAAGTATTGCAATAGTATACAAACAAAAGCTAGGTCTAGTCTAGTACACTTCAGCAGAAAATAAATCAATGTACCTAACAACATTAAGTATTGCATAGTATACAAACAAAAGCTTGGTCTAGTCTAGTACACTTCAGCAGAAAACAAAGAAATGTGTGTAAACACTCCAAAATTTCATCGCAACATATAAATTAGTATTCTGAGGCATTGACATCTCCTACATCTCTTCTTCTCTCTTCATAAAGTCTCTATTCTAGTCCTGTTTTGAGGACAGACCAGATACCAAGAGATTTGTGGAAGTGGTCCATGTAGGTAACATAAAAAAAAGAGCATCTACTAACCCCTTGAAGCCTGCACAAATCTTTCACTCTTCTTTATTAGAGTTTCCCTCTCGTGGCTCCTTAATTGTGGTAAAAAATTGGAATATGGGTCAGTGTTATTCATCATCATCAACACAAGTAGGACACAGTAGTGAAGATCATGATCAGACATCTTCGAGCTTGAGTAAAAGATGGGTGCTTATGGCTAGAGAACAAAGGTCTAGGTTCTACATAATGAGGAGGTGCATCATTATGTTACTATGCTGGCAGAAATACGGCAAGTATTAATAACACTAAGCTCGTTACATATTCGGCACCACTTGTACTCCTCGTCTCTTGATAGCATGGACAACTTCAAGGCTAGAAAACCATCATGGAGGTTGAGGAAACATCGAAGAAAATGGGGTTATGCTCGTTTATCTTTTCTTTTGTATTCTACCTAGCTTAATTAAGGCATTTAATGATCAATATGGTCATGATTTTTTGGGTGGTTAATGCTGTGCTTTCCTTAATAAGATCCTAAGTAGGGCATTGACTCTTAAGGATTAGACATATATATAGTCAGGAGATTGTCAGTTAATAAGTCATTAGAAGAATGTTAGAGAGGATGAAGTGATCACGATATACAAACAGTAGGGTTTTGCGCACCAAGATTGAGATGAAATATGTTGCTGCAGGGTTTTCACGTGAAAACATTGATTAAAGTGGGCCTTGCTTAATTTTATTTCCTTACTGTAAGGGAAAGCTAGGAAAAGACAGCCATTAATTCACATCGGGAGAAGGACAGCAGATCTTTGACAGAGGGCAATTTTTGGTGGGACTTGGGAGACAGACAAGGGCTAGATTTGGCTTGTTGGCTATGCACCTACTACCTTTCCATGTAATACCACAAAGTTTAACCCCAAATTAATCCTGCTTGGATTTAACTGAATTTTATGCCTTATGTCATATGTGCATATTATCAAGGAAATGTGGTAAAACATGGTAAATTAAATCGGAGAAAATGCAATTTTACTTGCTTTTGATGTTTGATAGTGATGGGGCTTGATTTTGGCCTAAGGTAAGACGTCGTCTTCTTCATCAAAGATATTCATCCTCTTTCTTCTTTCCTCTTTCTTCTTCTGTAAGACTGTAAGCAGGATGATAATTAACAACGCATGTTAAATGTGAAATAAGATAAAAAATAAATCTGCAGAACACAATGAAAACAAATATCAAAAGTGACCGGAGCTGTGATATTGAGACATAGACAATATTAAGCACCAAAACTCCACGCACAGTCTAACTAGCTAGTTTAATTCTATCTCCCAAAACAACTACTTGGTGAACCCCTAAAAACAACATTAGCTTAGACAACATAACAAAGTTGGGATTTTGTGGCTATTGACTATACTTGTGTTTCCATATTTGCATTATGGAACGGTGATCCTCACTTTTGTGTTTTCCTTCTCTACCTCAATTATCAACAAGCTCCAATACGAAGTGGGGGCTCATCAAGACTCAAAAAGCAGCTTGTTTAGGCATGCAGGCCACCCATATCTTGTCAATGGTGAAGCTTTTTGTATCAAATTGCTTTAAGAATTTTGAAATGAAAAAAAATACATGTGTATAGAACAATATATATATATATATATATGATCTTTCCTTCTTTAAGATATGATAGCCAACTTGAGTGTTGTTTTGTTTCATCCGGCAGGCACTATTTTGGTCGTCTTTAGTATTACGGTTTAATTATAACTTTAAAAACTCTTAAATTATTTTTAGTTTCAAATTTTTTTTATTTTTAAATTATTTTGATTTACTAACGTATAAAATGAATTCTAACATAACAAAATATTATTTTAAAACACTTTTAAATAAAAAAAATATTTTAAAAAATAACATGCAATAATATTAAATAAAAAAATTATTTTATATTATCGGGGAACAAGGTCGAAGCATTCGAATCTTTGGAGACCATGGGTTCTGACATTAGCAAGAAGTGAAATTAATGCATATCTAACGTTATGGGAATGCTGACCGGTAAGGTCTTCTCTAGGAGACCCCATGCTAGAAAAATCTTCAGTCTCAAATGCTTCGGTTCCTGCCCAACTGTAACTCCATTTCACCTCTCGACTTTCGATCTAATCCAACAAATTGCTTGACCATCATTCGCTGAATGCTGATGAATTTATGATTTCATTATAAGGGTGCCCATACATGCTGTCATTTGAGTTTGAATCTTTGCAGAGGTTATAGCTTTTAATTGACAAGCACGACTGCAGTACTGTTGATGTTTTTCATTTGAAAACACCAGTAGAGTACAACTGCAATCACATCTGCATTTCCAAATGGATTCTAAGAACAAAAATCAATATATATATAGTAATGAAGAACTAAGTAGCTTGTCTAAAATCAAATGAGGTCGAAATTCATTTCAATTGCACAGTCTAACCGTTAGCAGCAAAAAGATGTGTGTAATCACTAAACCAATATGCATCAAGCTTTTAGGTCCTAATTGTCCTTAAGACCCTAATATTTGAGTGGTTGAGGTTCTGAAATTTAGTGTTTGGACTTGTTTAACGTACATATAATATAATTTAGAGCTCAATCCTAGCGAATATAGAATATGGATCCAAAATTAACATATGATTCCTTAAGTGTTATAAACAACTTGAATAATCAAATCGACATTTGTCCCATTCAAAATAATGGTTCTCAGAGGCGACAATTGTGCTAATATCACTTCCCAACAGCATCATATTTAGTGGGTGTTTAATAGTGTGATGTGCCTTTTAAAAGTATTTTTTTATTTTAAAATATATTAAAATATTTTTATATTAAATCATTAAAATAATTTAAAAAATACTTAAAAAATATCAATTTAATATTTCTTAATGCAAATACATATTAAAAAAAAACATTTAGAAGCAAAATTATTGCACATCCAAACAATTTTTTTTTAATAACTAAGATCACTAATAAAGGTTTTTTAATAACTAAGATAATTAATAAAGGTATAATGATATACTCTATTAGTTTTCACCACAACCATCCAAGATTATTATTATTATTTTATTTTCTAGTTTATTATGGATCTATATCATTTAAGATTTATTTGAGATATATTTTATTTTATTATTTTAATTATTTTAAGATTTTAATGTGTTAAGATTTATTTATCAAATTTAAGTTTATTATATCCCGTTAGAGTTAGCTTTATTTTATATGAATTATTGGTTAATATTATTTCAAGGTTAATGAAATTTCATCTACAAATTATTATAATTTATGTGTTTATTTTTTTATATGATTGTGTAATCCACATACTAGTTATTTCTGAACAAAATTTTAGCATAATCCACATACTAGTTATTTCTGAACAACAAAATTTTAGTTGTGGAGTCTACAATGTGTGAATGGATTTTATTCCTCATAAATGTTTAAAGCTCACTTCGCTTGGAGCATGACCTTAATGTCTACTATAATAAAGGATTCTTGTATGGGAGCTGTGCAATTTAAGGTTTGGTTGCTTGTGCCGTGTACCATATAAAAAAATTAAAAAAATGTTAATTCTTTTTTTTTTCAATTTAGTTGGTCAAAATACATGAAGTTGTGAAAGGCTATTGCATTATATTCATAAATGATTTTAGCTTTTATATTTTCACTTTTGGTTAGGTTGCTAATTTTAATCCTCGATATTTTTAATTTTATGTCCTAATGCATTAACTATGACTGCATTAATTAATGAGTCCAGTATCTCAATGTTCTTAAACATCCCTTCAATAAAAAAAAAATTTATATTTAATTCATTAAATATTATGAGGTTAATTTTGTTACGATGGATAATTAAAGGAAAATGTTGAAAGTTAATTTTAATAATTACTATAATTAATTTTATATTAATTTTAATTTCAAGATCCATTATAAAAAGAGAATGAAGGTAGAGTGATTTAAACATATTTTGAGACTTTTCTTCCCTTTAAATTTCTAATTATGTTCTTTGTTTATTAGCAAGTATTTCTCCTAACCTTAGCTTAGATTATATATATTGTAGAGAGATGTTGAGTTTTTTCTCTTAGAGTTTAGATTATATTTATTGTAGAGAGATATTGAGTTTTATCTCTTAAAGTTTGTAAATCTTTTTTAATAATGTAATTAAATAAGACAATGTTTTTGAAATCTTGTGAAGCTTATTGTATTAACTATATTTGTACTAAGAAAAGATTAATAAAATCTTAAAGATAAATTATTTATTTTTAATGATAACAACTCATCTTAATCTGATTTAAGTGTTTCAACATGTAACTATTTTACTTATGAACTTATATTATTCAAGTTTAATAATTATTTTATATGTTTAGTATAAATGCTAGATTTTGTTTTTATTTTGATTCTCGATGCAAATTTCAATAAATATTTTTAAATATATATGCTAGGATCCTATTTTGACTTCTATTAATTACATGTTGCATAGACAAGCATATGCCTCTGAGTTCGACAATTCATGTTAGTAATTCATGCTTCGTTAAATCATATGCCTTTGAGTTCGACAATTCATATTAGAAATTCATGCTTCGTTAAATCATATGCCGTTGAGTTCGACAATTCATATTGTTTCAAGATAAACACAAATCTCTTAGAGTCGCAAGCCATACAGAAGATGGCATCAAACTTCACTATTATGTTTCCATCAAAATTCAGGCATTTTACGAAACTTTTCTTACAAAATAAGTTTTCATGTTTTTTTTTATTATTATTATTTTCAAACCAACTTTGCTATCAATTTTGTTTCGTAAGAAATCAACTAGCTAGACTACACTTAACCCAGAAATTTTCACCACCAAGAGATTTGCTTTGCTTTTTTAAAATTCAAAATGATGACTGGTGGCACAATCCCAATGGCAACATGCCCTCTCTTTCAGGCTCTCTTGCACAAGTCATAAATACAAATTGAAAGCTCAAGGGACCTCAGAGTGCTTTTTGCATCGTTCGCATAAGCTTTAAATTTAATATACTCACCTTCTTTTTGTTGTTGGGTTGTCAGTGAATTTATTGCTAACGTCTTGCCTATACATCCCTTCTTCTCGTCTCTCTTTCTTTCACAGACACATTAAGTACTGAATCACAATCTCAGAGTCATGGAACATTTCTTTACCTTGCAGAAAAAAAAATCCCATTTTCTCTTCCTTCATGGTTTCTTTTCCCTGCTGCCTTGATTTTTCTATCTCTATATGGAGTCACTTGAAAGCTCTCTTAAAACCCTTTTCTTGGTGTATACATTTCACCTAAAACCATCTCTTTATTCCTTCAATTCTCGGGAATTTTTAGGGCTTGGTGTTGCATGTACTTCTGTTTGTTTCTTTATAAACTAAGTTTTATTGGTGTGGTAATTTTTCTCTTGAATCTATATATTACTATAAAACTTATCAATATAATTATATATAACGAGATATTGGTGCGGTTCAATCAGATAGTAATGCTCCACAAGCATAGAGCTCTATTGTTTGATTGAGCCGTGCCAATATCACGTATATGTTCCTCCGGAAAAAAAAAAAAAAGTGATGTACTTGGAAGGTATGATTCTTAACTCTGATCTCCTCTTCAAATTGTTTCCTTGTTCTAGCATATTCTCATGTCTACATTTCTTGTTCCAACACAGATTATTGTGATTTAAAATGCAAAGCAATAGTTTGTGTGTTAAACTCATCATTAGTTAAAACATTTTCTTCATCATTTTTTCACAATTTAATTGCTTAAAATATCTCGATCCCAATACCTTTATACTAGAGGGGGCATGGGATTTAATCAAGTTATAGGTTCATTGTGAACAATAATGTTCGTTGCAACATCTTGTTATGCTATCTGGGCCATGTTTCCATGCAGAAAATTAAGTGAATTCAGCAAGGCACTCGATTGGCAAGATTAACTGTACAAATTATATGTATTTGGATGGTTTGATATAATCTTGTTGGATTTTTTTCCATTTTTCATACCAGTAAATTTGCCTTTTCTTTGGCTTTAAAGAAGCCAAGATCATTGAGTAACCACATCATCAAAATAAATGAATTTTTATTTTTATTTTTTTGGTGGTAGGTAAGGACAAGACCAGAAATTAATAATTTTATTCTTTCTTTTACAAATGGTTCCTTCCATTGTAGAGTACCATCACTCTTTTTTGATTTGACAAAATGGTTTTAGTAAGTAACAAGATTCATTATTTAAAAGCATTTTTAAAAGTTTGAATATAATAATGACAACTTTCCAAATGTGCAAGACGCTATGATACCCAAAAGTTGAACAATTGCATTATTTTCCTCCCTCCTTTTCAAATTCCTTGCAAAACCATCTAACTCCCTAGGTTTACATTGTAAAAATATTTCAAAATTATAGTTTTTCTTCGTAGTGTATAATTCATGGGGCAAATATTTTACTGTAGGTCAACTGTTTATCCCATTGAAACGAAGATAGTCAACATTTTCCCATGTGTTTTCACTTAGCAGAGGGGAAATGAAAGAAAAATCTTAAACATATGGAAGTCTAGCTAAGATTTCTATGCGAACGGCATGTTATTCTTTCTAAAACATTAATCTCGATACGAATTATATTAACTTTTTTGTAGCTAGTAGTATATAGGACACTTATGAATTGAGTGTATTCATACATCCTTTGATGTTATTAATTATATTTGAAGCACACTATCAAAAGTTGGCAGACTCAACAGCCACCCATGGTCCTATGAGAGCACCTTATCTCAGGGTGGTGAAAATTGTCACTCCACAGAACTTCCAAGTCACCTATGGCGACAAGTGCTGGTATTTTGTGTCCCTGTAGACTTTGAAAACGTGCCATGAAATAATTTTGTCCTTGAATTTTACAATATCTACTTTCCTGAGTCAATATGATCCATGGGATTCCTCATCACTTTCTCTGTCACTCTCTTTAATTTCGTTGACAACTGAGGGTTCTTAGCAGAGATCTCAAGGGAGATAAAGACTATTGAAAAGGGAAGACAGTGTTCCACTCAACTGTTATTCTAGGTGAAGGGATTTGCTTTCTCCTTTCTGGTCCTATTAGGTTATCAAACAAACAAGGGTTGCTGACTTGTTTCTGTACTAGCCTGTAGGTGCCCAATTGTTTCAAAGCTGAAACTCACCATTTGACCTGGAAGCATTCTTATATTCATTAGCTTGGATTTGGTAAACTTAATGTGACCGAGTTCGATGACTAGCTTCTTCTCTTTGCCATTAGCCATCAGTATTTAGTAATGTTTTGTTTTCTGTATCGAAATTTTTTTAAAAAGGGACGTCCCTCCTCTGAACTTTCTATTTTAAAAAGATATAAATTTATTCTACAATTATTGTAGAGAAGTTTATTTTAGACCTTCATCCTCGTCTCTTCAACCCTTCGACCGAACATGCTTCTTTCTTTTCTATTTCCATGTCTATCTTTTCTTTCCTAGATCCTAACAAACGCAATAAAGATCAGTGTGACCTACAGAATGTAACTTGAGCATGAAAATAAACGGTTATTAAAAAGTGAAAACCCTAACAATCATGATAGAAGAAAAAAAATATCTGATGTATATTATATTGATCTATAAAGCAAAATATAAGTAAAAGCTGTTCATGTAGATTTTCTAACATAAACGTTTGGTCTTAATAGTCATGGCAGAGAACCAACAAAACAGCCCTCCAAACATTCGAAGAACGATTTTTACAGCCCTCTCCTCTGACTGTCTTACCACTATCTGGGGCTGGTCGCCTGTTGACAAGGGCCCTTAAAGCAGCAAGGATCTCTGTTCTCTTTCACTGTAAATCTATGATTTCTGTTAGTATGTCACATGCATCTCTACAACCTACTTTCCCCAGATGCCCTTTCTGAGTTTGGAGGAAAGGTGTCTGTTATGTTAGAAGCTTGCCTGGTCTAGAGCATTCACATCTTCACCACATGTCTTGTGAACTTCCATCATTCTTTCAACAGACCTGCAAATCCCGCTGCATTTCCAATCAAACGAAACAGCACAAGTGCTGCCTAGATGAGCCTTCCACTCACAATCTGCAGTAACAAATCACATCTTTAACTCTGTAAGTATTTATACTTGTATGCTATATCCGCACTCTTTTTAATCAATATATTCCGTTTGGTTAAAGGATAATTACCCTGAAAGAATCCTGAATATGTCTGTTTATAACTCACAGATAGTAGGAAAAACCTTTAACATTAACCAGATAATTAAGCTCAACAGAGAAGCATAATGTCAATTTGGGTGTTACAGAAATGAATCTGTCCATAGAGGCATGGAAATTTTACGCATATTCAGGTGTTGCTATCTTCCTTGAAGCCTATCATTGACCGGAGTGATTTTCCATTTTCCCATGTGAAAAACAAATAAATAACAATAAACATATAAGGCTAGCAATTTCACATTTACCTGGTGGGGTGCCACAACAAAGTCTCCTATCATCAACATGCTCCACATCTAGGCCGATAAACCAAGATCCCAGAGAAACATCTTCATTGACATATTTATGCAAGATGTGCCTGAAAGATAAGATTAAAAGACAATTTGAGCGCATATTTAGCAAAAGAAAGCTCACAATCTATAAGGAATCAAATATGTGGAGCCGGAATTAGAATCCCTCGTTCCAGTTTCTTGGTAGTAAACTGGATTAAAAAATAAATGTTTCAGCTCATTCAATCATTACTCATAAGGGACTTTAAATTTTTATGTAAACCAAAAAACCTATATGACTGGAGTGCAGACTCACTGGTTTACTGATATATAGGTTGCCAGATCCTTTGATATAGCATAAAGCTGTCCAGTAGCGTGTCGGAAATACTTGTTTCCAGCTTCTCCGAATTTCCAATACTCTGGTTCGTAATATCTCACACCCCTGTTTCATGGAAACATCATAAATCATTCCTAACTAATATTGAGGTAATTCAAAAAGCTCAGGCCATTCAGCTTACTTTTTAGAAAGCACAGGACCAGACTTCATACAGCCAATATAAACCAGAGGTTTCTTTTTGTGTCCAGCTAAGATTGTGCCAAGCGTTGCTACATCAATTTCACAGTATAAGAACTCAATCAGACAGAGAAAAGTGACAAACATGGTGCTTGGAAAATTCACAGGCACTCATCTCTAGAGTGTTGATGACATTTTCTCCAATTCTCCATGTTAGTGTGGGTGCTTGGGGGGGTAGAAAGAGGCATTGCATACAATCTACAAATTAAACATGCAAGAAAAGATGGAAATTCATTTTACCTAAATTCACATGAACATCATCGTCAACTTTGATATAGAATTCGGCATCCCACAAAGCAACAGCAGTTCTAAAGTAAGTCTTTGTCTTGGCCGATAATTCTAGGTACCCCTCAACATGTTCCTGTTAAAACATAATGATTAGACCTATTTTTGAACCATTGGAAGTGCAGAGATAATGTAATGGCTAGGAAATGAATTAAATGTAAAACCATCAAGACAAGAGCATCACCAGCCTCAAGAAATCTCCATGCATCATTTCTTCTGCTTCAATAGCTTTGTCCAGAATGCCACCAGCGGTTGAACTATGGAAAAACCAGTTAACAGTTGTTCTATAAATCCATACTCCACAACCACATAATGTACTGCCATCTAGCATGAATAGTGGACTCAGCAATCAAGAATGTAATAAATATATGTACATAAGCCACCAGATCTCATTAAGCAAGTCATTAATCAAATCATGCAGAGACTAGTGATAGCTAAGGTTGGCGCATACAAACTCTTAACCTATTGTGACTATTTGTTGAAGTAAATAATCCATGCACATTGACGAAAAGGTTCATAGAGCTCTTAGCTGTGGGTTTTTTCATAACATGACCAGACAAATAGTTGCTCAATTTCACATGCATCGACAACCTCTCATGACATTGCAGTTATTTTATCCACAAATTTTGATATCTTTCAAGATTCCTTGCTTTTGAAACAAAGTTCTGCATTCATCAATGCATCAGTTTTGAGATCTGTTTACTATGATATAATCAAACTTGTACTCCCTTGCTAGAACCACGGACTACATACATAGTAGATGAAAGGCTGGACAAGCAGCAGAAACTTTCTAAGAAAATCCAGGACACCACCAAATAGCATTAGCAACAAGATAGGTATAAAATCTCACCTGTGACCTATAACAAAGCGTATGACTATACCCTTCTCCTCCAACTTCTTCCTTTCCTCACCTATTTTCAAATTTCGAAATATGAACCCATTGATCATACTTTAACTACAAAATTTACAACTGGAATAGCATATGAACAAATAACGGCCCAGTCAATTCACCTTGTGGCATCCAAGTTGCACGGACTGAATCCCTCCGCTTCCGACTGCTAAAAGCTGTGTTGATTCCAATTACCATAAAGTATTTTCTTTTCAAGTTTCCTGATGCAGCATCAGCACTCGACAAAGATTGCTGCTCTGCCTTGGCAGCTGCTAATTTCATCTCTATACTTGAAATTTTACTATTGAGTGTACTGCTTTCAGAATACAGCACCATTTGAATTTAGGTCAATGGAAGGGTAATGACACCCTCGTATATGTAAAAACAGAACACAACATGTATCAGCAGAGCTTACCTGATATCATTCTGAGTATTTGAAATTTTCCCTAGACTGTAATTGGATATATGATTTCCAACCTTCTGATAAAGGCAAAAAATCAGAGCAAGTACTATAATTGACATGTCAATTGCAATGGCTTGATAGAAGAAGCATAGCTAAATTTGATAATAGGAAAGCTAGTTACGCAGAAAAAAAGATATCCAGCAACATGCACTCAGCAAATTCTAACCTTTGGTTGAAAAAATGACCAAGAAAAACACTAACTGCACCGATATCAAAACTAACATGTAATAATATATTCTTCCACCGTGTCTGCAGACAAATCAAAAATACATTTTTGAAGAAAACTGCTTCTTTTGTCCACCACTTTTGCAAGCACAAATCAAAAGTTTTATATAGATGAAAACGGCTTTTATGATAAGACAAACCATAGTCAAATTAAACAATTATATTCTTAATTAGAAGAAATTATTGATCAACCACAGAAATGTCATAGCTGATGTGTCAGGCTACATATTCCTCCCTTTTTTGTTCCAAATATTAACTGCCAAGGTCTTAGGATAATAAGATGCATAAGACAGAGAAACATAAGCAATATTCGCAATGTTCTTCCATGTTAGTTTAATTTTACAAATCAAAAAGCTAGATGAAAGTAAAGATTATATTACATGAAAAAATTCTTCATAGCCAAACCAAACACAAAACATTTAGTTATACGAATTTATTCATTGACAACAAAATAGTCATGCTGCATTCTGAATTCACTCCATGCCACATGGTCCAACACAACACTAAGCTTAAGCTTTATCCATATGCTTGTAAGTGAGATTTAGATAAAAGCCAGGTATGCACTTACAAGCTTCTGATCACAAGCCTCAGATTCTAAATTTGTTCTTTCACGCTCTGTCCATATCCTGGTACAATATTTCTTGATCAATACATACATACATACATACACATACATACATCCATACATATACATACATATGACATATCATTCACCTCAACTTGTATTAAAGAAGTCCCAAGAAAAAACAAAAACAAGTAAATACAAAAAATAAATACAACTTCAAATGTCTGACAAAATATAATATATGAAGCTTGCTACCACTTGGCACCAACACTAGTGCTATATATTGAATTATCAATTATGTGGCTCAAAACATGGAATAAAAAGTACAATTGAAACCAGCCCTACACCATCAGACATTAGTTTAAGTAAAGGAAAATAAAGAAAGAAACGACAGCACACCTTCACAGTTTTCTGTTTCCAAGGTGAAGATAGTGTCGGTGGAGACATATTTGCCAACAAAAAATAAAAAGATAATCATGGCTGCCATTTGATTCCACAAAATCCAAAAATCAAGAACAGAATAGTAAATAACTACACAATTTGTTCTACAACATTCATCTTCTGTCTTAAGACACTTAGCTTCGAAAATCAATGACAATACTGCAAATTAAAACTCCAAGAAATCAGTCAAAGAGCCTCACTTATTTCAATATCTCTCTCAAAGATCACGTATTTCTCAGAATTCAGTGAAACCCAGTTGAGTTAAAATGCATCATACAATCAAAACAACCACCAAAGTTTACATCTTTGAAGAAAGCAATAAGAGCCCATTAATCAAAACGTACCTGTTAGTGAACAATATCCCAGCAAAGAAGCTACTAAAACAAAGCAAAAGTGCCAAATTCCTTGACACTACTACATTCCTTGAACCCATCTCTCCTACTCCAACTCCTCCTCTACCCTTCACTGACATTCTGTTCTACTTTTTAACTTACACAAAACCAAAAAGATTAAAACTTCATCAAAAAATGAGACTCTAAACCAAATTTAGAGAAACCCAGAATTTGTTTTGGTTCAAAAAACAAATGCAGGTGGTGTTGTACAAGTGTTGATGTCTATGCAATGACACACACTCTTCCCTCCCTCCACAAAAGAGCAAAGACACAAACAGAGAGAAGGGTGCAAAGTGAAAAGACCTGTTTACCAACTGCCACTCATTAAATAGCTCGAAAATCACTTAACCGACCTCCTAATCAAATGTTCCAGCTTGTCACCATTAATGTACTTATGATGTTATATGTTCAGTGTTCTAGACAACATTAACAATAATGTATGTTTTTTCTTTGAAAACATAACAATAATTTTTATAGCCTTGCATTAATAACAGTAACAGTTTCGTTTTGATAGGGTTAGTACTTTTTTTTTCTCTCTTTTGATTGTTCATAGGGTTAAATTTATTTAGACATCGGAACCCAAGTGTGTCGGGTCCAGGATAAATTATATTTTAGTAACTAAAACTTTAATGATGTTCCATTTCAATCCTTCATTTTTATAATTTGTTGATGTTAATCTTGTAGCCATATTCCAGATATCTAATAAAACTTAAGATAGCATTTCATTATTATCTCATGAGATATTAAGATAACAGGAATATAGAAGACTTATCCTTTTGTATTCTCAGTTTATTTTTTCAATCAAACACAATTTAATATTGGATTTGATTTTTTAATTAGATTTTCTACAGGTTTACATTTGTTTATTTTTTTTGGAAAACTAAAATCTTTTTCATGAGTAATTTTTTTTTTCTCAGTTAGTAATTTTTTCCTAGAAAATTTTATAATTAGAAAACACTTGAAATTAGAGTTTTTTAGTATTTTTATGGGATATCATCACACATATTGATGTTTTGATTTACATGGAATGAAGTAGAACATTATTAAATCTATAGAGACTATAATATAGTTTACCGAATAGAAGGTTTTCGGTGATGTAAGACTACAAAAAGCTCTTCTCCAAAAATCTCATTCAATTGGATTTTTCGGAAAGTGATATAGAAAAATATTCTTGATAAATTATCACTATTTTTTCCCCATAAATATAATATATTTAGTTAATTAGAAACAATGCAGTATGATAGAATATCCTCTACCTTTTCCCAAAAAGAAATTAAAAAAAAAATCCTCAACTTAAGCTATATCCATAGGACTCGTTCCTCAAAATGACACAAAATTTTGAGGCTTCAAACAATTGTATTTCTAACATATGCCCTTACTTAATAAAAAATACAATGTTATAACTTTCATAATTAACTGTAATAAATTAGAATTGCATTAAATCATAGAAGTTAATCCACTTAATTATGAAAATAAAATATTTTATTTCTCTCAATTAATTATGTCATTATGGCAAATTTTAGAAAACCCTTTAAACAAAACCTATTTATAATGCTATTCAATCAGTGAAGATGTTCTATTTGAGGCAGCATTAACTCAGTTCACGTTTCTTTTCTTAACCACAAAGCTAAAGGTTTTTATTTTCCTACAACAATCTTGAATGTTTTTTAATTCGGCATTAATGTGGTCTTCTCTTGCTAAGAATTCAATGAAAGCTTAACCAGTTTGGCATTGCTGTGGAAATAGCTTTTTAAAAATATTTTTTAGTTAAAAATTAAAAATGATAATAGATATTTACTAATCAAATTTTTTAATATTCATATCTTATTAATTATCAATCGGGGGTTTTGGGTATTCATATAATTATCTATTATATATTATTATTTATTACTCAATAAAAAATAAAATAATATATATATATATTAAAAGAAATTAAATGTTCTACAAATATATTTATATAATATAAATATATATTTTGGGTTAGGTTTGGATGGTCTTTTAATTGGGTTTTACTATCTATATCTTATTCATTATTTATCCAATAAAATAACTATATAAGAAATATCTATTTATTGGTATCTATTACATTCAGATTAAATTATCTTTTTTATTAAAGATACATCAAAATAAAGTTTTCTTAGATTTTTTTAACATAAATATATCAAAATCATAAAAAACAAAATCTAAAAAGTATTATTTTTTATGTTTTTTAATATGAAGAAAAATAAAAAGCAAGTTGTAATGCAAAAATAAACATCAATTAGGAAAAAGCAAGAAAAATTTGGGATTGATTATTTTTGCGAAATTAAGTTAACAAACTTATAATTATTAAAAAAGAGAGTAAAAATACATATTAATAATGTTTAGGCAACAAAAACAAAGTTGATCCATGTTGCATGAAGGAAATGTTTGTGGGATTTGGTGGCTGATCTGGGTCATACCACGCAAATTAGTGTTCATCCTCTTATCACTTCCCTTGGTAGAATTGTCCTTACCTGTTGTTGATGATGACTTTACCCATTACGAAAATTATTCTCTCTAATTTGGGCTCTATCCTTGTTCTTGAAGAAAAAAAATGATTTGTAAAATTTTAACACTGCTTGCTTGGTTTTGAAAACAGAACTGATCATATTCTGAGAATGAATTGGGCTTATTGCAAATATTTTGGCAAAATCGGTCGTGGGCTATCTCTTCTCGTTATTGAAGCATGGAATAAACTGCTCTTGTTTTATTTTGAGCATTTTTTTGTGTTATAAAAATATTTTTTAAAAAAATTACTTTTTCATTTGAATTTTTTTATTTTCAAATCTTTTTAATATGTTAAATTTAAAAATAATTTTTTTAAAAATATTATTTCAATATATTTTCAAACAAAAAATATTTTAAAAAACTATTGATACCACAATATCAAAAGGTTTGTAGTCCAATTGGAAGTAATACATACCATTGTTATCAAACCCAACCCGAGGGTTGACCCGGTCAAGGGGCTATGTTTCAGGTCAATCCGAATCAACCCAAAAATATATATATATTTCAGGTCTTAATATTTTATATGAAAAAAATTAAAAAATAATTTATACGAATATAGACTATCTATGTTGTAAATAATAAAATTTTAAAAATTAAATTTTTTTATCTTATATTGAAAAAACATAACTTTTTTCTTATAAACATAAAGTATTTGTGCTAAAAGGTTTCAAATCACATATTAAAAAAATAATTTTTTTCTTATCAGCATAAAATATATATATTAAAAGGTTTCAAATATCATATTAAAAAAATAAAACATTCTTCTACCATTTATAAATTGAACTTCAAAAATGGTTAATAACCAACTAGAATATATATATATATATATATATATATATAGACACACATACACACATTTAAAAACAAAAAAGCAGGCTTCTTCTCAGTTTGCCGAGTCAACCTAGCAGGTTTAGTGGGTTCAACTATTTTCTTATTCTTGCCAGTTTTTCATCTTATCCGGATTGGTCTAGTCACCGGATTGATCGAGTGCCAGGTCGACTTGCTAAGCTAGTCCAAATTTAATAACTATGATACATACAACAAAACCGTGACAAAAGATATAAAATGAACTATTTTTATCATAGTAATTAAAGTCATCCAATTCAAGACTGAATTCACATGCTTATAAGTTATCTTAGGTTTAATTAAAATGATATCATTTTAATTTAAAAAAAAAAAAAACAAATATATTTTATAAAAGAAACTTGAAAAAAAAATTATTAGATATTATAATTTATATTAATATCTAACAACAACAAAGAACAAGGGTTGGGCTTAGATACATTTATATTTAACTAAATAAATCATCTTTAGTATTGATGCCAACATACAAATTCACAAAATTAAAAAACAAAAAGGAAAACTTTAATAAGAGGTGAAGTCATGTAAACACAAACTAGCAGCCCACACCTTCTTTTTTTTTAATCAATGCAACAATGGAAAGATAAAATAAAGGGGCAGCAAGTTTAGGATATTGTACTTTATGCAATGGAATATCCATTTGAAGAAAAGGTTCTAGTTTAGAGTTTTTTTGATGAACTACAAGCGCACATAATAAAGCACTTTTGGAACACTAGCATATGGGCTGCTACACATTTAGTTTGCCAATGTGTAAAGAAGATGGCAATAGGGAACAATATCGGCTTATCACCAAGCAATGTTCAATCAAGGGACTAGTGATCTCCGATTGGCACTGCTATAATTTCTGTTTTTTAGACTGCTTTTCTTCTCAAAAATAAATCAAAATAATAAATTTTAGATTTTTTTTATGATTTTAACGTGTTCATATAAAATATTTAAAATTATAAAAAAATATATTTAATACATTTTTAATTTCAAAATATTTTCCACCACAGTATCAAATGCATACTTGACTCAAGAACCCTTTGGTGGGTATTCGCGGCAATAGCAAAAGGTTTTTCTTTTTTATTTTTTCCCTGAAGTGGTCCTTGAAAGAGTTGGAGGATACTTAACATGTGAAATCTAGAGGTGGGAAGTGAATGGAATGGAGAATTTTGCAAAGGAAATCGTTGATATTCCTGTCGGCAAAAGGGTCAAAGACATGTACATGCATCTTTTGGAGCTGTGGGGAGCTTTGAGTTACAAGTATATTGTTCCAGATCTTGATACCATTACTAGCAAGAATCTGTCCAAGGACAATGAGCAGAGGACAATTCTCTTGAACTTTTGGCAATGGTGGTGGCCCCTTGATCCGATTGGAATGGATTTTTGAAATCTTTGATAGTTAGGTTACACAACGAAAAGGCAATCCATTTTCTATCTTGAACACTTTTCGATCATGGAAATCATCGAGACAAGAGATAGATTGCCAAATTACTTTACCAACTGTATTCGCAATAACCTCCAAAAATATGCACTCATGTTGATCGAAGGAAGCTTGTTTCCCATTTTTCTTCCTTAACAACACACATACACATAATACACATGAGAGAAGATAGTTCAAGCATGACAAGATGTCACAGTTTTACCAACGAAAATATCTTGTCAGTCTATAATTCAGTGTTTGTCGGTAATTTTTTTACCAACAACATCCTTTACGAAAAACATCCATTGGCTTTCCTTTCATCCGTAATACCTCATTCGGTCGCTAAATTAGTCAGTTTTTTTTACCAACAACATCCTTTACGGAAAACATCCGTTGGCTTTCCTTTCATCCGTAATACCTCGTTCGGTCGCTAAATTAGTCAATAAAAAAAAACATTTGTTGATGGTTTTATAGATGGAAATTGAACTGCAAAAAAAAAAAGTTTCTCACTTGAAATATATCGATGGATGTATTCCGTTGGTGATTATGTGAAACACCGACAAAATAGACCGTCGGTAACGTTGTTGTTGAGTGTGTGAAATACCGACTGAATATATTCGTCTGTATATTCATCGATGATTGTGGCAGCTACTATGAAATGCCGACGGACTAATTCTGTCTGTAAATTTGTCGGTAAAATTGACAAATGCCAATGGATATAGTTCGTTGATAAAATCCTCTGGGATTATTTTTAAACATTTTTTTTAAAAATTATTTAGGATACATAATATTATATAAATTAATAGTAAAAAAAAATTATGCAAATAAATTTTTTATTAAACATAAACAACAAAATAAAATAAAGTTAAATAATATTCATTACAAACTGAATGTGTTTAAAAAAAATATTAAATTAACTATTACAAATAAATAATATTCATTATAAATTAACATAATGGTGGAGCTGGAGCTGGAGCTGGAGGAGGAGGAGAAGACTGGTTGTTATATGGCCAAAAAGGAGGAGGCTCACATGTATCACCACTCTATGATGCCATATTCATGACCATTTGGCGAAACCGTTCATAATCTATTTTGAGTTGTATATACTCCACCGATAGGTGGTCATATTTTTCGGTGAGCTGAGTTGTGTGTTGCTACAAGGCTACGAACTCCTTAAATTGGGTGCTCAATACTGATTGGAAGCTCCCAATGGTTGAGACACTACAAGTCGCTCGCAAGTTCTAGGCTGTAATGTTGAAGAGCCTGTACACCTAATTTTTATTGGGTTCAGACGATCCAACATCTATCCATAAATTCAAATCAAAATTCGGATGAGTCAAAGAATCGTCCTCGTTGGAGAGCCTGTACACCTAATTTTTATTGGGTCCAGACGATCCAACCTCTATCCATAAATCCAAATCAAAATTCGGATGAGTCGAAGGATCGTCCCCATATCTCTCTCTCAATTGGCTATTATAGGTTTTTTGAAAATGAAAAAAGTAATCATCATATTCAATTCAATAAAAATAATAACTTAAAAATAAAATGGTTGAACAAACATACCATAAATTGTTAAGCATGGTTATCAACGAATTGTTGTGCCCCTTTTTAGTGGTCTTGACTCCGCACGTGCATTTCAACAAACAACTTTATCGGGCTCAGCTCACGTCCAAGAGACGTAGCCTATAATGAGAAAATTAAATTAACAAAAAAATTAATTTAATGATATATTTTATTTAAATTAATCTTACCATCCATTTCACACGTGCAGTAAAAAGAATGGAGCCTCCTATATGCGTTGTCACCGAGCCATGAATTGGCCGATTCTGGTTGCCAGCACCGGATTGTGAGTGTCATGTGAACTGCTTAGATGTCACATGCTTAAAATAGTGTGACCATATATCTGCTGGGATGTATATCGATTTGAAATCCCTCCAAACCGCTGTGTCGTTCTAGCCTTGGAGACCCTTATCTCTCGCCCTTTTTTTTGCCTTGTTTTGTGCTTCATTCCAAAAATCACGCAACCTACTTTTATAGCGAGAAATTAGATTTTGAAACATAAATTCTTTTCTAAAAAAAATATTGTATTGTTTTCGATATTACCTAATTGCTATGTGATTTTCCCACACCCTCCTCACAGTAGTGTCTTGCGCACTGTCTCAGTTTTCTATGTATAAATAATTAATTTTAAATAAAAATAATAATTTATTTATGATTATATTAATAATTTATTAGAAATAAGGTGGAAATTAGAAATTAACATCAATCTCAAATGTGTCAAACCATTCAAGATGTCTGGATACCTGACTCCATTGAAATAATGGAATCTTCATTGATGATTTAAACGTCGATGATATTATTCAAGCGGCCTCAATGTTTATGAACATGAAAATAAATTAAATTAATAAAATATTAATTAGTTGTTCATAAATTATGTTATAATTTAAAAAAAAAACTAAAATATTAACAAAGTTACATTGAAAGGTTGTCCTACTATTGTGCTTCGTACTTGCAGGTGAATTGATTTCACTGTGAAAGCACACCGCCTCTACGCTGTGAAACCGCGCTAGAAGAGACAGCATCTGTTGATGACACAAATGTCTTTTTTTGAGAGGCACCTAAGGATATGTCATCCTCGCTGCTAGAAGAACTGAATGCTACCATACATGAGCGACGAGTTGTGAATTTCATTCTACACATCTACATAATTTTATATGAATAATTATTTAATTAGATTCAAATGTTAAAACAATTCGACAGCACATTCCCTATACTAGAGACTACCCAAATTCACAAACCTGCAAATATTGATAATAGCCATAACCAATTGACCCCATTTATATTAATATTATATATAACGTAACATCTTGCAATACAACAATAAAATATTTTCAATAAATTCAAAAAACTCTAGACTAACAATTAAAATTAATGGAAATAATTAAACACAAATCATGTCATAATAGAGTAAAATTACTAACTATCATAACCTATTCAATTACTAAATCTAAGGCAAACTCAACATTAACAACTATAATTCAACAAATTATTCAATTATTATGGAAATACAACAATAAAATATATTTAAAAAATTCAAAAACAAATATAGACTCTATGAATGAAATATGTTGATCTTAATAATGTGTTTATTTCAAAACATTATCTACATTACAAAAATATACCAAAAAAAATAGCAAAAATGAAAATAGCTAAAACAAAGAAAAAAAATACTTAAAGTAAAATGAAATAGAGGAAACACATACCATTTAATTTGATGAAGATTCAACCAGAGATTACAAGAAAAAAAAATAAAAATATTTAAGGAATGATCTTAATAATGTGTTTATTTCAAAACATTATCTACATTATAAAAATATACCAAAAAATAGCAAAAATGAAAATAGCTAAAACAAAGAAAAAAATACTTAAAGTATAATGAAATAGAGGAAACACACCATTTAATTTGATGAAGATTCAACCACATATTACAAGAAAAAAATAAAAATATTTAAGGAAATGAGAGGGAAAAAATCAAAACTTAAAAGGGATTAACGAAAATGAAAAAATGAATTGAAGGGGCGGTCGCTGGGATTTATAGCACAGTTTTACTAACAGCTTCACCCATGGAAATAAAAAAATATTATTTTAAATTATTTTATTGGTGAAGTTTTGAAACTCCGTTGGTGAATTTTGAATTTCGCACCATCATTTTTAATTACCCTCCATATTTTTCACAGTTTGTCGGTAATTCCATCGGCAAGTTGACGTGGTCAGAGATGTATTTAATGCACTGTCTTTGGAATTTGCACAATCTGTTGATGATTTTGTCGATAATATTGTACTAGATTGAAAAGTCATTGGTATTATATGACGATTTTCTAAAAAATTTTGTTAAAATTAAAATTTTAAATTAAATATTACAGATGAAATCACTGATGAATTGAAAATTTGTTGGTGATATTTGGCGGTTTCTGAAAAGTTTTTATTAAATTAAATATTTAAATTAAATATTAAAAACAGAATCACAGACGAAATGATTAAAAATATTAATATTTAATTATTTGGCCGTAAAATCATCAGTAAAAGTCCTCAATAAAAAATATAGAATCCCTAATTTCGTAACAGACGGAGCTCCTTTCTTCTTCTTTTTTTCTTCTTCTTCTCTATATGTAAAAAACATCAATATCCATTTATTTCTCTTCTCTTCTCTCCTTAACTCTTTCTCTTCTTCTCCATGCTCAAGTATGTATTCTTCTCATTTCTTCTTTTTTCTTCTTAGTTTTTTTTAATTAATATACTTTAGAATTTTTTTTCTTTTCTTAACTTCATTTGCAGCCACATTAATATAAGATTTTTCTTCTTCTTTTCCATGTTTTTTTTTTCACTATTTTTTATTTTATTTTTAATTGTTTTTGTTCTTAATAATTGTATGAATATTGTTGTAGGATTTTTTTTTCATAAGATTTTCTTCTTCTTTTTTCCCAGCGTTTTAAATATTATAGAGTGTTGATTTATATTAATTTAATTATTTTATAGTTTTGTAAAATGGATGTTTAAAAAAATATTTTTAAATAATTACCAATGAAATTACATGTGGAATTACCAAAGGAAATACCGACGGAATGAAGTGGATATTTGTTTTATAAGTCTTTTCCATCAGTTAATCTATCAGTAATAATATTTTTTTAATTACCAATGAACTTACTAACAAACAAAAAATTACCAACAAAAAATTCATCGACGAAACATTTTCATTTGTGATTTTGTTGGTAAATTAATTACCAACAGAATAAAAGTACATATACCAACAAAAAATTCCATCAGTAAATCTAAAGATTGTGCTAGTAATATGAGATTTTCATGCAGGTCAGTTTAGTATACATTTCTTATGACAAACACCTACATATTAGTTTAATGTATCTCTTATACCTTAGATTATGAGAACAATTGCTTTCTTCTTTTCATATAGGAAATAATACATATATATATATATATATATTAATGAATCTAGAATAAAGATAAAATTTATGAGAAAAATATTTTGCAAGAAAAATAATAAAGTTATTATAATTATAAGATTTTTTATTATATCAAAATATTATTTTTAAAATATTTTTTGTCATTATTTTTTTAAATACTGAATATTTATTAGAGCATATTTATTATAACAGTAAAAACTGATATGTATAACTTTCATGACATATTAAACTCTTACAATGATAGGTCTAGGTAATTACATGATGACTATGGCTTGAATTTTTTATAAAAGTATCTTAAATTATTTTTTTAAAATACATGAAAGTTCAGTGGCCTCATGATTCTTTATAAAAGTAGCTTAAACTATTTTTTAAAACAAATGAAAGTTCAGTGGACTCATGGACTGTTTGCTGTTATGGTGGCTCAAGGACCAGGTACTTTTATAATTTTTTTTATTGGGGATATTTGGGATAATTCAAACATATTTTAATTAATTTTTAAAATTAATAATTATATAAATTTTTACTGATCAAGTTTATATCATTTTAACTTTTAACTAGTAATTTCTAAAAAGCAAATTAGTAAAAATCGCAACTCTTCCTATGACAAGGGATTGATCACTCCGCTAAAAAGTCCAGTAGAAAACCATAGACCAAGGAAGAATATATTTGGTGCCAAATTCTCTTGTTGATAGACTGTTCAAAGGAGTTAGAACTGGGGAAGGTGAGGTGGTACATTTCATGATTTAATGCACTAAAGTTCAACTTTAAAGAAAAAATCGAAGTCATAGAGGAAACGAAAGCAAGATGCAAGTAATAAGGGAAGGCATGAGGCAGCTAGAAATCATCTATCAAGAAACAAAAGGCTATGGTAATATAATGCATTAGAAGTCAAAAGCAAAGAGATACGAAAGATTAAACCAATCCCTTGTTCATATACTATCCTCTTACAACCTCACTACATCACTCAAAACACAAAATTCTGTCCAGCTACCAGACAAAATCTCAGAGGCTGCCCCCCTATTTTTTTTTTTACTTTCACTTTCCCCTCCCTTCCTAGAGAGCAGACAACAAAAAGGGAAGCTCAGAGTTCTACTACCTCCCTGGCTTCTACTTTCAAATACCTCCATAGGACATAACATACCACCATATTGGATTTGGATTTGATAATTAATGCAAGCAACAGCTAAAGAGTACCATTACATGGACATGGGACCCGTTTTACAAAATGACAAAATTGATGATAGTGATGATGTGATGGTGTTGATGGACTAGATAATAATGATGATTAATTAATTAGGAGTAGGAGGAGACGACAGTAAGCTTGGTTTCGAATAGTGGTTGAAGAACTTTTTCACTATTCTAGAAAGCCAGTTTTTGTCAGAATAGCGTTCCTTACTTTACTGAGATCTCTCCCCTTGAGTGTCCTTCCAATCCCTTCACACACAGAGAAGGAAGAGATTTGACTCCTTGCAAGCTTCCTAGCTAACCACTCATGTGGAGGCACTATGTCATCATCACCACCCTCATCATCATTGATATGATAATCTCCATCATCATATGCAGTACCGTTATGATCAGCCCATGAGCCCATATTCCTTGAGCTTTTCCCGTAAATTTTTGACCAATCAGGGATGTTCATAGGAGCTGATGACTGTTGTTGAACTACTTTGCCTCCATGGTTTGTTGGAGATGGCTTTGTTGATGGAATCATTCTTGGAGCAGTAGTAGGGATATGCCATGCAGGAGAAGGAGAAGAAGAAGAACCTGAAGAGGGGTACTTGGAGTTAGAACTTGAATCTCCAATCTCCTTCATGACTGACCAAACATCTTCTTCTTCAAAATCTTCATCTCTCATTGATCTCCTAGTGCCATAGCCACCAACTCTACCACTTCCCTTGCCCATGACACCACACCAATCTGCCATAAGCACTAAAAAACGACAAAAAAAGGAATCAAAGTAAGTTCTTTAGAAATCAAAATAGAGATGGTGAAAGGACATGAGCAAAAATTGAAGTTTACTTCTACGAATATATAAATAAATAAGGTAAAAGGGAGGTTTCCTTTTCTTTTTCTTCCTTTTATCTTTTGGGTTACTATTAGTTAGCTCTCTTTTGTTTTGTTAACAATAAAGAGATGGATAATACAGAGTTATTTTTATTGGGAATCAGGAATCTACCTTACCTCAGTTTCAAAACCCTCCAACTGAGTTTTTGAAAAGAAAATCTAAAATGGGGTGACACAAGAAACTTGAACTAGGACAAAAGAGGAAAACCTGTAGCAAGACCTCTTCTTTTTTTCTGTAGCTAAAATGGGATAGATCCAAAGAAAGTCACAGGCTTCAATGGCATCAAACTTTTACAGTTCCTCATATGGGAAAAAGAGAGAAAAAGACAGCAAAAAAAATGGGGGGGTTTCAGCTTTAATGGCCTATAGAACCATATTCCTGATATGGGAAAAACAATTTTAAAGCAGCAAAAGAAAGTAATAATAATGGGTTTGGATTACCATCTTAATAAAGTGGCACTGTGGTTCAACCGTAATTTTAAAGATTTTTGTAAAAAGTTTTAGTTTTAAATTACTTTTATATATATTTCAAAATATTTTTTTGATGTAAAAATAAATTTTAAAAAAATAAGAAAATATTTTAAATAAAAAATATTTTTATAAAAACCTGATAATTTTTTATCCTCACACTCGAAATGGTCACTGTATAGTTTGCTTCACTACTAAAATCCAAACGCCCCACACAAACCAATATCAGCCAGTCCTAGAAATTGGTTTTGAGAGCTGTTAAGAGCAAAATCAACAGAACAAAAGTCATGTTAGGTCACAATTTACCACCTATGGATAAGAATAGATGTTTCTTGATATAGGGTTTATGATTATATTATTAAAAAATTAATTTAATATAATAATTTAAATTATTAAATTAGATTTTAAAATATAATTTATATTATTCTTATTAATGTGAATATACATGCAAACATTTATTTGATGTTTTGGCTATATTTAATGATAATTTAGGAATTAATTTAAAAATGAATTTCAGTGTGTTTATAATTGATAATTCATAAAATAATTATTAATTTTTAAATAAATTTGGATGATTTTAAGAATGCAGGAGTGATGACGTAAACAAAAACAACAATCACTACGAACGACAGAACTTATTATTAATTTTTGTTTCTAATGTCATTTATCTATTTAAAAAATCTATAAATGCTTAATTAGTTCATAAACTAACCTTTACAGGGTAAGGGTAAGAAAATCAGAATTATAAATTAAATATGAAAGACAACACAAAATTCAAAATTAACTTAAAATTTTAAAAAATTAATGAGATTAGCTCAAGCAACATATTTCAAGCGTAATTTAAAAATCCTCCGAATCTGGACTGATTAAAGGCTAAATCTTCTGAATCTCGGCTAGTTAAAGCTAGCGTTTCTGCATGATTCAATCATAAGAGATTCACAAATGATTGTTCATGAGTATCATATTGTCCAAATCCACTTATATCAAATAGATTTAAAACAAACTATGTGGAAGGAAACTAGACTAGAAATGAAATTAAAAACCAAACTATGAGAAGGAACATATTGATTTTCGTAATCATCTCATGTGCACAATGAATGTGAACACAAATAAAGTTACTAAATACCAATATATATGCAGCAAAATAATATTTCATTAGATAAATTGAGCAGTATTTCTTTGTTGTAAGCAAAGGAAAGGGTGGATTTTGATTGGGAAAGATGGTGAAGGTTAATTGGTTAGAGCAGTGCCACAAGTTTCAGTAAAACCTTATCCTCTCTAATTTACTCAAAGGGCAGTACAACCCCTACGGCAACCTCATGAGGCAGTTACTCTCACAGCACAGAGCCCAGTAGCAGTAACTAGTATAAGAAAGTGTGAAGCAGCAACCTTTTTAAAGAGTACACAACTGCCTAGGAGGAGGGATGGAGGAGAGTTATAGAAGCGCTTTTATTAGTTGGCCAGCAGCAATATTATTGCTGTTGTTGCATTGAGATATGTGGTGAGGTGGGTTTTTAACTGTTACTCGAACTTGTATCTATCCAATATCTATCAGTACTTCCAGTTTTCAAAGCTTCCTGGGTTTTTGGGATTGCATCAGATAGCATAGAGATTGAGAGAGTGTTATTCTTGTAGTTGTATTAGAGTGAATTGTGTTTTATTCCCTGTATTTTACCCTTGATTATAACTTAGTCCATTAGCTATTGTTGGTCTCTGTTTTATTGAAACATACACGGGGTTATTTTTTTCCAGTAAAACCCAATTGTGACCTTTAAAAAAAAATTTCCAGTAAAATTATAACTTAGCCCATTAGATTGATTCTAGATTTAATTTACTTAGCCAAACTCTAAAACAGTCTTTTTTGGACAAAAAAGATTTAACAACGTGATTAGCATGTTAACTCAAGAATCTAGTAATTCTAGTCATAAATTAAATTAAATAACGTTCAAGATTAAGTTTCACAATTATGATACAATACAATGGAGGTTAAGTGATAAAGCAGTAAGTTTTAAATCTTGATTGGAAACGTGGTTGAAGCCATGTTTATTAAAAAATTAATTTTTTTTGTTTAAAGTTAATTTTTATATATATATTTAAATTATTTTGAAGTATTGTGTCAGAAATAATTTTTAAAAAATAAAAAATATATTATTTTAATATATTTTTAAATAAAAATTACTTTAAAAAATAATCATTATCACCCAATCAAATACCTGTAAAAGAATTGTAACGGTCACTCGGCAGGAGTGAGGGACTAGTTTTATAGGTTTCTAAACATGAAGAAGTAAAGTATAATTACAAACAGGCAAATACAAGTTAGGTCAGGGTCAGGGAGGTGTCTTCTCAACTAAAATCAGAAGGATCTATTGGATAATGACTTGAGAGAAATGTGTGGGTCAACGGTTAATTTGGTTTCACCATGGACAAGTATGTGAATGTGATCCCATTCTAACGATAGATTTTTACATGCCACAAAGTTACCCATTCCACTTCCAAATCTTACCCCATCTTTTCTTGTCGTTCTTCCAGTACAATTCTTTTCCCTCTTTATTCTCTCGGTGCATAGCTTTGCTGTTAAACTCGATCTTATCCGTAAATTAATTTAAAAAACTTAGGATTCAAAATTTAATTTGAATAGGACTTTTTTGTTGAATCAGATGATATATTGATTTGAAAAAATTCAATTGATATAATTAAATTTTTAGTGGTATAATTAATTTTACTTAACTTGATTCAAATATTACTGGGTTAATATCAAAATAATGTTATTTTAATAAAAAAGATTTGCATAATTAATTTAAAGATTCAATGACTTAAATATCTTTTCATATCAATCTTGTAATAATATCTACCAACTATTATAAGTAAATTTAAAAAGTGTGTAGAATTTATTATGTACAATATAATGTAAATTTCCTTGCATAACATTATCAAGAATTTATTATGTACAATACAATGTAAATTTTCTTGCATAACATTATCAATCCATTCCTCAGAAGGATTTTTTTTTTTTTTTTTTACATAGCCTTTGTGAGATCAAACTACGGGCCAATTTAAGCTAATTTGTTAGAGGAGGGTGAGAATGAGAGAAAAATAACCTAAAGTAAAACATATAAGGGTAATAGATGGTGTTTTTAAACTTTTAGTGAAATATTTATTTTATCCTTAAAAAAACAACAAACCAATCAACTGGGTTTCTTTAGCACCGTCACAAAGGTTTATTTGGCATTTCATAATTTAATAGGGGCAATTACATCTTTTCATTTTATAATACATAATGAAAATACCCTTATGCCCTTTGATTAAAAAATATTCAAAGCTTACATTCAGGGACATTTTTGTTTTTTTTTGTTTTTAATGAATAGATAAATTTTCTATGTTTTACATTTAGAGGCATTTTTATATTTGACATCATATATTTTTTTAAAATTATTAGGTTGGCTTAAGGATAATTGTATAATTTAATATATAAAATTATTATAAAAATTATTGATGTATGTAACGCATGTGTCAGCACATATGAGATTGCTTGTTGGTTAAATACCATCTTTTACTATGACATTTGATTGATCATATCATCGCCTGTTTAAGGAGACCATGTATGTGATCAAGTGTTGTCAAGTTTAGCACCAATAATTTTTTTTTTTTATTCTTCTCTTCTCCTTTGAAATATACACTTAATATTTAAAATTTCAAGATAGTCCTTTTGATTGGGATATTTAAATATCAATCCTTAATTTTTTTATTTATAATTTTTTTCCATAGTTTTTTTTTGTAAGTTTTGGATTTGTTTTTAATTTAATTTTTCAATATAAATTTTTAATTTTTTAATTTTTAAATTTATTTCTGATTTTTTTTGCCTTTATTTTTTCTTGCCTCTTTTATAAAACTTTCAATTGTGTTTAATTTTATCCTTTAATTAAAATTTTAATTTTTAATTTTTTTAAGATTTCATCCTCATTTTTTTAGTGGTTTCTTCTTTTAATTATTTTATGTAATTGATTTTTCTTTTCAATTTAGCTCTTCAATCTAAAATTAGTCATCCTTACATTTTTTTAATTTTAAATTTGATCTTTTTATTTTTATTTTGAATCTCCTTTTGTCATTGATTTATTTTTATTATTTAGCATTTAATTTATTAAAATTTAGGCTTCATGATTTTTTTATATTTGGTATTTCCTATCAAATGGCCTGTGTTACAAGTTTTATAAGCTAACACGAGTTCATATTATTTTTTTTACTTATTTTTTATCTCAATACTTGATATTGATTTTTTAAAAGGATTCATGGCTTTATTTATATTGTTATCTTAATTTCATGACTTGTCCTGTATGTTTGGCAGGTTAATTAGAGTGAGCTCATGCCTTCTTATTTTTTTTTTTGTTAATTACCACCTTTTCTTTTGTATTCTTTTATTTGATTGATATTAAAAAAAAATTTGATATTTGATTTATTGAAAATTAATTTTCATAATTTTTCTAATAATTAATGTTTTTGATCAAATGGTTCAGAATAAAGTTCGACATCAGTTTTTTAAGGACATATTATATTTTTTAATCTCATGATTCTACATTAGTTTCCTTTGAAAATAGGGTTTAATGATTTTTTTTATTCTTTTTAATCGGGTTATCTTGATCTTATAATTAGATTTGTGGGTTGGTAAGTTGACTCAAGCAAAAAAAAAATTAGTATTTTTTTTTATTTTTAATTACTATTTTTATTTTATATTATTTTATGTAATTAATTTTTTTTAAAATAATTATTTGATATGTAATTCGTTAGAGCTTTCAATCAAAACATCGGTGCAAGGATTCACTTCAATTTTTGTGGACTTTTTTTTTCCATCTCATGATTGGACATTGTTTTTTAAAAATAAATTAAATTTAATGATTTTCTTCATTTTCCAATACATCTCATTTCTTTACTTTGTTTTTTTTCCCTTCAAATCTAAACAAATCTAAGCTCCTATTTGGGTCTCAAGTCGATTTGACCGGTCGATCTCGATTTTATAATTACTATACAGTATAATAAGATTTAGCCTATCAAACCTGACGAAACTACAAGGATCTGGTCCGCTTTAATAGTTTAAATTATCATTAAACGAAACGTGGCTATGGACTAATAAACTTCATTCTAGTGATATAGAACCAAGATTTACGTTTCATGTGCCGTGGAAGTGTCATTAATTGAGCACTGTACACACTGAGGCCTTTAATTATCCATTTCTAGTTCAGGCAACAGTGCTTTATCCTGTTCTAGATGCATCTGTTTTTGTTCCAAGATCTAGTTTCATGTTCCAAGAATACCTACCTACTCTTGCCCTATGATAGGTGAGCTGCTCTTTTTTTTTTTTTTTTTCCAATCCAACCTTATATTTTTTTACGATTAAGTCGAAAATAAGGTTTTTTTTTTTGTTTTTCGAGGTAGGATATAAGGAAGTAAAAATAAATGCTTAAAGTTTTCGAGTGAATCTTTTTTCATTTAAGAATAGGAAAGACATACGAACATGGCTTCCTGTCCTCATTATTTCTGGTTTTTTTTTTTTAATCTCAAAATAATAATCAAACATTATCTAAGATATAATACCATGTTCACTGGATATATTTAAAGAAATTTAATCAATTTTATTGAATATTGGCTAAAAAATTGAATGAAAAAATAAAAAATATATATTTTCCTATTCATTCAATCATAACTTTTAGGATTTAATCATTCTGGATCAATGCTCAAAGTCAGTGGGCTCCCAAACTGTTTTAATATAAAAGGTCCCGATCCAAACTTAAAATTAATTAATTGATAAAAACAAAACAATCCCCCCTGAAAAAATATTAAATAATTAGGCGTGTGGCTGCTGGGATTCGAGCCCAGGTCTCCACGGCCACAACGTGGAATTCTCACCACTAAACTACAGCCACTTTGTTGTGCGGGTAAGTCAATATAATGAGAAGTAGCTTTTTGTCATTACAAATTATCGAATAAATTTAAATCAATAGATTTTTCGAATCTGCTTCACATAATTATGCTTATTTGTGTATCCATCTGTAGCGACCTGAATCTTGAGTTTGTGATTGGTAATCTTGAGTTTGTGATCGCTAATGCAGGAGTGATGGGATGGAACATCTCATATATATTAAGTTTTAATATATATAATTTTTTAAAATTAATAGAACAATTTATAATATCAAATACTTATTATATTATATAAAATTAAAATTTTAAAATAAAAATCTAGATTTTAATGAAAACAACGTAACAATAGAGCGTATAAGATATTAAATAACAAAAAATAAAAAAAAACTTTGTGGAAGCAGGTAAGACATATTAATAAAGAAAGTAATAAGAATTTTCAATCAAATATCAACTTGCTAATAAGAGTTAATAACTTCAAAAAAAAAATATTAAAAAGAAGAGGTGAGTTTCACCAACTTAATAAGAAAATAACATTTAATATATATTTTAACTATATATAAATATAATGACTAAAACATACACACACACATAAAGAGACACACAAATATTAAACATAATAACATATAGTAATAGAATACATGTCACAGATCAACCAAAGCTATTTATTTATATAAAAGATGAAACTCTAATGTTCCACTAACATATGAGGTTTGCAACCTTGATCATTACATGTGGGAGGATTAGTCGTCACATACTGGTATCTTTTTCGTTAATTAGTCGTCACATACTGGTATCTTTTTCATTAGTTAGATATATAAAATACTATGTGCACATAAATTAACTACTCTCTGTTAGTATAAAGTTACTGACAAGTTCGATATCAAGACATAATAGATATTTACATAATTATTAAAAAAAAATGTCATATCAAACAAAATTTAATTCAATAGACTACGAATATAAAATTTAAGAGTAGATGAGTACTCAGATAATAAAGTAACATATATAATTATTAAAAAATTAATTAATTGCACTCATTATATAATCAACATACCCATATTATTTACATTACATGCATATTAAATATTATTTCATTAACCAGAAAAACAAAAACAAAAGATAAACAGATGTAGAATTGGAAACTACTAAAGATGGTTTGGAGGAATCTCAATAGAACCTATAACGGATACATAAAACACTAAAAAACCAATCAAAGCAAAAATAACATAAAAAGATTAAAACTCTAAATTTAGAAACCAAAATATAATTATAAAACCGACCTAATTCACCCAATCAATCCCAAATATAATCCAAAATGTTTGATCCTAACAGGCCTGATTAACCATTACTGTTGGGTCAACTAGTCAATTGAAATGTCCAAAAGATTGATTGCTATTACAAGCCAACCAATCAACTAGTTTATACTAATTGGTCGATCGGAAGCATAACCCAATCAGTTGATTGGTTAAGACCAACCACTCAACTAGTTGATCGAGATTTTCATAATCATGATTTGCTAGTCTTCAAAACTGCATATTCCTTAACAATCAATTTATTCATTTAAATCTCATAATTTTAGTTCTTAATCAGTTTGTTTTAAGCTAAAACTAACACCCTAAACTTGAATTAAAACTCTTAAATCATTCCATCATCGAATCATAATAAAACCCTAAACTCTTCTTTAATCCTCCAACCATCGATCCCTAATAAAAAATAACAAAATAGAGAATCACTTACACGTTACTTTAACCCTTTTCTAAACCCAAAAGCTTAAGTTCCAGAGGTGAAATCTCTAGATATTGGGATGGAAGTCATGATAAAAAAGGGAAAAAAAGAACGAGGTAAAGAAAATTCTTTTACAACCTTTTCTTTAAATACATAGGTTAATAGGGTTGAGTTTGAACTTAATTTTGAACATAGTTTCAGGAATACAGGTCTTACAAGAGGCTCAAGCTAATATAGAAAAATTTATTTTGGAATAAAGACATTAACACATGATGTTAGGCAAACATTAAAATATAGAATTTAGTGCTTGCTTGATATTATGGTAACTTCTACTTTTCAAATTAATATTTTTAGATGTTTTTTTAATGATTTTGATGTGTTAATATTAAAAATAAATAAAAAATTCTTAAAAAATATTTTAATATATTTTTAATTAAAAAATATCATACACCACGTTACTAAGCATATATATAAAAAATAACATCAAGTGTTATTTTGAACAACAATACAAAAAGCAAATTATAAGATACTTGAGTACCTTATCAACAATGTTTTAGCTGGACTATCCAAAACCATGGAATCATTTATACTTTTTATCTCCTTGGCCAACTTGAATTTGTCATCATTTTTATGCCAATATAAAAAAATCAATTATTATTTTTTTTTGAAAAAAAGGAGATTTTGCATGTATATTTTCAAGTGCTAACACTTGACGATTAAAGTGAGATGATTATTAATCAGGGCATAACATGCTCGACTTATTGGGATCAAGAGCTGAATAATAATTACGTGGGATCCAAGTAAGAGACTTGAATGGACAAAAATCAACTTATAGAAAGCTTGTCTACGGATCATTAAATAAAAGAAACCATTCCCTACCATCCGAAAGGGATCCAGCCACTTGATTAACAAATCTTGATGATAGGATAAGCAAGGCAGACATTAATTCCCTTTCCTTCCATGCTTTTTTTTTTTTTTCATTTTTCTCTTCCATGGGATTATAATTAGTCGGTTTTTAAATCATGATGATAAATGAGAGAGGGTTAACTCAATGGTCATGTTATGCTTTTGATATGGCCTTGATATATGGTTTTACAGACAGGCAAAAAAAAAAAATAAATTATTTGATCTAATCAATTTAAATTGTGAACCGATAAAAATCTAATTTAACTTTTTAATTTGTTTTTCAAAACAAGGTTGATGATTTTCTAGATCATTGCAATTCAACCCAAAACCTACATCACTAGTTAGATCAGGTTTTAATAACTTTCACCCTACAAGTCATTTAATTTCAACATGATGATCTACCTTTGATCTTGATGCATATGAAAATTGAAAATCGATTCAAAATACAAAAAATTTGTTAGTCTTAGACGAAACTTGCACCCCAAAACACTCCCGCCCACCCCGTCTCCAGCCCACAGTCAAGTCACAGAAAAGCATCCCCACCAGTTTTTGGTCGCTTCAATGCCAGCCAAAAAGGATGCATCTTTGATGGCTAGCTATTATGGCAAACTTGGTGGTTAACATGTATGGCAAGCTGTCCTTGCTAACCAGGGCTCTTCACCTTTGGCAGGGTATGATGTTTCGATCAGTTGCTTCAACTTGTCAACAGTGACATTTAATCTCCACAATTACACAGAAGTGGCAGCATAAACGCAACATGAAGACTTGAACTTTCATAGAACAAATGTTGAGCAGGTACTTTTCATGTGAAAGAGATGCATTGGCCTTATTTGGGCTCCATGGCTCTTAATTTCAAACCTTTAAGAGCAAAACTTTCTTTCCCATAAATGATATTAGATGACTTGTATGATGTGTTAATTGCATTGTAATTAAACGCAGAAAAAAGATGCATCTCATGTCAGGAATTCGAACCCGCGTGACAATGGACAGATTACGGTTGTTGGTGAAGGACCACCACCGTTGTGCAGACTTCAACCAAGTATGGGTTAAGTTAAATTGTATTATAACCTATGGTTTTGTGTCCATTTTTTTCAAGCTCTAAATTGATATGGCCTAGCATATTATTTGGAGCGGGCAACTTATGTGCAAGTAATTATGCTTTAGAATGATAACAAAAAAAAGCCACTAAACCTGTACAAACTATGGAACTGGATTGAGTTGCTCTCGCTCTCATGGCCTAACTAATATCCTGTGTTCACTTGCGTGCTGAATGGTAAAGCTCGAGTAATCGAGAGCAGGTTTATTCCAAGACCAGTCTTGCTCCATCACTTTTTTACATAACAAGTTAAACCAATCCTGACCATCATACCAAGCAGAGATTGCCCTGAAAGATTAATTGAAAAACAAATATTAATGAACAAAATATATTATGTAGACAAGCTTGCATATGCACGAGCATGCAAGCTACAACAGGCGAGGGAGCTTAATTGAAAAATAAATATTAATGAACAAAAAGAGATTGCCCTGAAAGATTAATTGAAAAATAACTATTAATGAACAAAATATATTCTGTAGACAAGCTTGCACATGCACGAGTACGCGAGCTACGACAGACGAGGGAGATTAATGTCATCAAAACATTGTACAGTGTCCCAGTCAAAACTCTGATCATTTCTTCTTCACATGTTCAAGAATAAATATGAAATTACAAAACAAAAATACGATGGCAAAAGAAGTTTTCTGTGATGAGGAAATTTATTGAAAAAAAACCGAGAGAATTGATAATTGGTTTGCATACGTACTCCAGGAACTAATCGTTAGTAGCAGATGTAAAATTACCCTTGCAACTGGGGCTATTTCAAAAGCAATATGCACAATGTGCATTGACGGTTCTTTCGCAATTCCTGATAATCCATGCCTTCCCTATTGTAAAAAACTCCACCATCTTCCTTCTCAGAGAATACCAAATCCATCATGTATGCATCCAGTGGAACCTTGACTGCAAAAACACCCTAAATTCAGGGAATACCAAATCCATCATGTATGCATCCAGTGGAACCTTGACTGCAAAAACACCCTAAATTAAACCTTTCTTTTCCTGAACAAACCCACGACATCATTTGTAAATTACGTTGTTTCTCTTAGTCAGCAGGAAACAAAAGCAAGTGATATGTACTGACATGATATGCCATCACACTTTACACCTTTAAACTTGAACTCAATGCGTGTCATCTGTGAGTTGTATGATGCTGCTCACAATTTCCATGACAAGAAAAACAAGAAAAATCCAGAGTGAGGCATGAACAAAAAAGATGATTCAAAAACCAAAATATGAAAGCTATAATAACACATAAACTGATGATAAGCCACCATATTAAGTGGAATAAAAGTACCAAGTATATTAAGAATACAAAGAACTTGCATGCACAAAAGACAGAATAAAAGCTAGAACTAAAAGCTTACCAGTGGCATTGACATGAGAGCCATTATCTGCAGGCAACATGTTCTGAGGGGGCAATGGACCCTTGCGGTGGGTTCAATGGTTGAATGAACATCTGAACCAAACTTTGGGCTTACCATTCAGAACGGTGTTAGCAGGATTATAGAATACTGTCACTGTACTTCCAGCCTGAACATCTAGAGGCTCAGCATAAACTATATGCTTTTGTGAAAACAAAACCCTTTTCAAAGTTATTTCATTTGTTCCAGCTTTCATGCGTGCTGTTTTCTCAGCCTGAGACAAGAGAAAGAATAGAGGCAGTAGGATTTAGCAGTCTTGAAATTCAGAAAATTACACTAAGACGATCAAGTTTTCATAAATTTAACCAAAAATAAATCTAAAGAAGGATGCATCAAAGACACCCCCTTTTAGCTGTTAGTCCCACAAATGCAACTTGTTCAGAATATAACAAACACTCAAGAGCAACCGACGGATATAAATTAAGTGGCCGTTCTCTGTGTTCAGTATGTGAACCCAACAGGACAACTAGCAGACCACAAAACATTTGGTACGAATTTCAGCTATGCTTGTGTTGTGCATGATTTAATGATAACCAATCGTACTTTTATAACCAACAATGCACAAAATCTTTATCCTTCCATTCTAATTCTAGTCATTTCAAATTCAGCATCATATCAACTGACCTTTCCACGTACAGCCTCTTCTCTTAACCTCCTCTCTTCTAGTAGTTTCGTGTATATTTGGCGTTCTTCCTCAACCCAATACAATTCTTCAGGCATACTGTTTTGGACAATTGCATGGAAATCTCGGAGATGATTGTTATCATACACAGTGGCACTACGAGGCGGACCATCAGCAAATACCCAATCCAGGATAAAGGCTTGATCAGGTACAACAACTGCAAAAGACATGGTTGCACAAAACAATTCTTATGATACAGCAATGACAAACCAACAAAAGAAACCATGCAGAGCAGGGATAGGCACACAGACACAGCATCCTTCTTGTGCCACCTTTAGAAAGTTGCAACCAGGTCCACAAAAGGGGATGCAGAGGAGTCAAGCAGTAATGTAATAATTCATAAGAGAGAAATATTTGAGACCTTTTCCTCTTTCTTAAAAATAAATAACATTCATTTCTTATACTTTTCCTAAAAGGTACCAAAACAGATTGAAATTTCATGATAAACAGCAATTGCGAGTTTGTGACCATTAAGCTGAATAGACACTGTAAAAAGAAAAAAAAAAAGCACTATTACTAGATTAAAGAAGATCTATTCAAACATACCATTAGCAGACCACCAGGCAGCTTCCCTTGTATCAGAGCTGACAAACTGCTCAACAATGGACAATCTGTCCTTCCAACTATAATGCCCCTCATGAATCCAAAGGTCATTAGCATGGGCTAGTGGACCTGAGCTTTTGTTAAATATAACTTGACCAGTTCCTCACCTTTGAACTCACTAGGTTCTATGTACCAAACATCATCAACAGACCTTGCAGTCTTTTTCATCAGTTCTTGCAACATTCCTCTCCTTTTTTCAGTTTCTGCTCTTGCCTGTGCTCTATCAGCTTCACTAGCAGCCTTCTCGGCTTCTCTTTGCCTCTGCTCTTCTGCTAGTCTTTCCTTCTCATTTTCTCATCAGTTGCGATGCTCTCCTCTTTTACAATGCCATCATTCTCTAAGTCATCAAATTGACTTCCCTCAACAACAATTTTATCCTGTGGCAGAGTCGCACCCTTACCAACTCTACTGATACTTCCATTTTTGACCATTTGATCACGTTTAACAGTGACTTCTTTATGCTTCAAGGATACTTTTCTCTACTATCTTTTCTTCATTAAGTTTCTTCTCCTCAGGAAGTTCAATTTCTAGTTTATCGTCCTTATCAACTTCTATTTCCAGTGTTCGCTTGTTAGCCTGTGCAGTCTCACCAGATTTTGTGTAATCGAACCCTCCTTTTCTCCTTTATTTTTTAAGTCTCTCTTCTTGGTGCTTGATCATACTGGTGCTCTCGGCATGAATCCCTTTGGGGAAGAACCTCTAGGCCTTGCAGTTGACATTTTTCTCCGTCTCCTCATAGAAAAATCTGCATATGAATGCAGTTCAAATTCAAAACTGTATTCAAACTGATGAATAAGAATTTAAACCCCAAAACCTAATATCATATCATATTTTCCTTATCCTATAAGTAAAATTAAAAAACAACAACTAACCTGCAGCAGAAGTAATTTGAAATGAAATCCCACTTGCTGGAAACTCCTTGATCCATGGCTAAAACCATTCACAACAGAGTAAAAAGCATTCAGTATCCAATAGACTCATATCAATACAATTTACTCGCTTTCATCTGCTTAGAATGAATCAAGTCTCAGTCACAAATTCAAAATTATAATTACTGTCACCAAGCAACAGAAAGGCCAATGAGATCCCAATAACCAAAAAACAACATTTCAATCAGCAGCAGATCAAGAAAAAAAATAATCATAACCACACAATCAAACCAATAAACAACAACCTTTAAAAACTTACATCAACCATCATTAAACATGAACACCAGAACCAAAAAAGCTCACATTTTTCAGTTCAGAATCAACAAACCAATAACAATTCAATCAAAATAATAACATAACATACTCACCAACACAAAAGACAGCAGGAATTAAATGAACCCATGAATCGTTTTAGAGTAACGAGGACACATACGCTTGAAAGCTGTCCACTTCTAACATGAGGGAAAGACCCACCAACTTCCATGGCTTTCTATTTTTAGAAACAAAACAGAATGTTTTTGTGTCAGCAAAACTCACTTCAAAGTTTCAATATTTCACTCCAAAATGAAGTTATAATGGTTAATCCATTGATCAAGACTCAATCTTTTTTATTCTATTAATAAAATCATGCATATTCTTATGACCTTTTAAAACTTTTAAGAGGAAAAACATCCTCTAATAAATAGTACTTCGAAAGTCCTAGAATCTCAGCCGTAAAAGTGTGAAGAATTTCACTCTACATTTAAAATATTGATCTAAAATGTGGGTTATGTTTAGATTGATCGTTGATTGATAGGAATTGTTGGGTCAATGGTAGATGGATTGTGGAGATGGGTTTGTTGAGATGGTTTATTGTGGGGTAGCATGTGGTGAAGTAGTGATAGAGATAATGTAGAAAATTTTGGGAAAAGTTCCTCGAAAGGGATATAGGCTTATGAGAAGCTGTTGGTGTACGATAGAAAAGGCTTAGATCGCTCGAGAATCGAAACAAGAATAGACTCATCAAATGGAGACATGACATGCCATGTCAGCAGCTAGTTTTATGACTCAGGTGAGTCAGAGACCAGACTATGAATTTGTGGTTTGCCAATGAGAAAAGAAAAGGTAGGTCTCGACTAGCGTTGAAAATGTGATTTCTCTTATATATATATATATATATATATATATCAAAAAGCTCTTGCATTTACCAAACAATGGCAATCATGCACGGCATTTCTGAAGGCAACATAATTGGAAAAACGAATTAAAATAGGAAAGAAGAAATACTTTCTCTTAACATATTCTTCAATCAATTACATGCTTCAATGAGACTGATATTACTTCTCTATTTTCTATCTTCATTGCTCATTTATTCATATTGTGCAATGAATTAAAGAAATCCAACAATACTACAGTTCTAAATGTTCTTGAACTTAAATAATTAATTAAGTAGTTGTTGTTATATTATGTTATTGCTATAGCAGGTGTTGTTTCAACAAATTTTACAACATAAAACAAGTGTAAGTACACAGTATGGCCAGAATTTTGATGAAGGTGGTAGCCTGAAAGATACCAATCAAACAATATTAGAAAAGACATTTATTTAGTGAAAATAACTGCAAACTTGAATTCTTAATTCACATCAATAAAATCTAACGATATCTGATTCCTAGAAAGGTTTATAAGCTCTTTAAATAAATTAGAAAACTTATTTCTATAGAAAACAAATAATACGGAAGAATAAAGAAAAAAATACTTAAAATCTGAAATAAAACAATAAATTTGAAAATATCAAGGAAAAGTAACAAATTTAACTCAAACAGGATCTCCTGAGCCTAATTCAAGAGATCTAAAAGTCAGATGAATAACGAAGTTTTTTGTTTATGGAACAGACCTTGAAAACCTCCTTTTAAAATTCAAATCCCATGCAATGATTAAATTTATGATTATAATATCTTTTAAATATAAAAATAATTTGAAGCAACCAAATATTTTTTTAGATTTAAATTTATCTAGATAATCTATAAAAACATATATTAGATCATCTATATAACCTATTTATAATAAATCTTTAAATGGCCAGAACCTTTACTTTCCTCATATCCAACTACATCAATTTTTACTCTACCTATACTGCAACAACCATCTCCACAACTAGTTAATCCTTTAAAAAGAAGAAGTCGAAAATGATTGTTTTAGATTCGTTGTTTTTACATCAATTTTTCTTCAGAGTCCATTTGTTTTTTCTATCAAAATGTTTTAGAAAAAATTAATATCTTTTTGTATTTTTAAATCATTTTAACCTATACTAATATCAACAATTATTTTAATATATTTTTAAATAAAAAATATTTTCAAAAACTACCATCACCGTATTCTTAAACACTACACCACATTCTCAAACGCACTGTTAACGGCGCTGCCGTTGGTCGGCGTCGCACTTATTGCAAAGAAGATTCTCCTGCATGCGTCGCAGGAAACTGTGGCTCTGAGGCAAAATAGAATGTCCAAACGCATTTGGCTTGTGTCCTGTGATGGCAGCAGAGTTCCAGCTTGGCAATTCTGGTGACCTTGATTCGTTTTATGTTAGTTTTTTTTTATGGTTACAACCTGCGCGTCTTTGCTTGTTGTGCCTTCTAATCATAATTACACAAGCCAGGATGCATATGCATGGTGGGTTAGAAGAACTCACAGATGTGGTACACCTGGCAAATACGTTGTACTGACAGACATGGTTGATACAGTTGATACTTGCAAGATTTCTTCTTATTCTCAGATTTTCAAGAACTCGTCCACGCACTTACTCCTATCCTCTTAATGATACGACCAGTACCTTTGGTTGTTCATCATCGAATTGCCGAATTCTCTTCCGTGTAGGTAAATTTTCTGCAGGTTTTCAACCTTGTACGTAGTGCTTTGTTGTTGATCATTTAATAGGGGTAGTATAATTTGTTCTGCGAGGAGTTAAGAAACCTGCAGATATGGATGTTGGTATACTGCTAAAACACACAATCTAGAGTTCATGCAGAGGAATTATATTCACGGAACACATCCACAACCAAAAAAAAATAAAAAAATGCAGCAAAAGGTGCTCACACGCATGTCCATCACCGGTGGAAATGACACCAAGTGCTTCGCTAGAAGAGATAACACCGAGCCCTATACTTGCCAGAAACAAGGCACGATAGCACTGCTCCAAGACGTTTGGCACTGATTATAGGACTTATTGGTAGTGGTAATTTTTAACAGTAAGCCTACCCTTAAACGGTGAGAGGGTGAATGGTGTGTATGGCTACAGCGAAAAGGCTACATGTTTATTTATTTTTACTTAATAATTGGATAATTAGTTTTTTTATAAAAAAATTACCCACTTTAAGATTTTACATATGGACAATGCAGGACCCCCCCTTTTTTTACTTTTTTTTTTTAATATTTTCGTCTCTTATTTTTTTATTGTATTTTTTAAGTTTTTTCTTTTTAATTTTACCCTTTAACATTTTATTAATTATAAATTATTCTTCATAATTTATATCAATTTGCTTTATATAATGTTATCATTAATTATCTTAAATAATTGTTTTAATATTTGATTGATGTTTAATTTTTTAAGTGTCTATTCTAGTTGAATCTTTTTTAATCTTTTTTAATTTCATCATTTAACATTTCATTAATTTTAAATTATTTTTTAAAATTTATTTAAATTTAATTTATTTTAAATTATTGCAATCTCAATTAAATATTCTAATATTTTGTTGGAGTTTAATTTTGTAAGCTTTTATTTTTATTATCAAATCATTAAGAAATGTTAAACTTAGTCGAATATATGTTCTAGTTGAGCATCAATCAATTTTTTTTATTGAATCATTTTTGTTTTTATTTCAATTTTCATGCTTTATGGTTGATTTGGAATTTGTTTTTATAATTTGATTTGATTTGTTTTTTATGAAATTAATCTCAATCAAATATTCTAATAATTTGTCAGAGTTTAATTTTATAAGCTTTTATTTTTATTATTAAATCATTAAAAAAAATACTTAAAAAATTTTTTTAAACTCAGTTGAATATATGTTCTTATTGAGCATCAATCAATTTTTTTTATTGAATCATTTTTGTTTTTATTTCAATTTTCATCCTTCATGGTTGATTGTGAATTTATTTTTATAATTTGGTTTAGCTTGCTTTTTATGAAATTATTGTATTTTTAAACAAATATCATGATATTTGATTGATGCTTAATTTTACAAATATTTATTTTTATTAAGTTATTATTATATAAAAACTAGTTAAAAAACTCAAAGTTGTTAAACTCGGTTAAATCCAAGATTCAAGTAGTGGGTTTGGCAGGTTAAGCCATAAAATTCAGGTCGATTCAAGATGTCAGTAATATTAAAATAAAAAGATATTATTTTAATTTTTTTAAAACTAAATCATATTTTTTTATTAATTATTTAAGTTTTATTTTATTTACCATATTGACCACATTATGCTAAGATAATTTTTATACTAGTTAATTATAAACTTTAGCTAGCTAAAAAATCAAGTTGAGATATTTGAAGATGAATTCATTATATCAAATTTAATAATAATATTAAATAATTTTTTTACCTGATTTTTTTTTAATTTCAAAATTTTTTTAATCCTACCTATACTTCTTGGTAGTAAAGACTTCGGATGCCCATACATTATTATATATATATATATATTTTATAGTGAACTCTTCGGGTGCCTATAATGTATGGATCGTAAAGTGGTTGACAGCTTGGCACATAATGTGCTTAGGTATCATCCATGTTTTTTCCTCTTCTATTCTTTCTTCAACTAGAACTAGATTCGGCCTCTGGTTTAGGCCTGGAGTTGACAGGATTCCGAGTCACCCGCATGTCGGGTCTAGCTTTTACAACTATGAACTGATATTAATACAAGACAATGACATTGTTGGACAATCTCTCAATTAAAAGCCCGTAAGAAAACTTAAGGATCAAAGCTACAAGAGTTGACCTGCTTCAGATTTGTCGTTAATGGTAGAGAATATAATAAACCATTTCCTGCACTCTCATCCATCAACTTATTTGGTAATGGTGTCTTTGTCAGAAACACATAGGAGAAGATCCACCAGCATAGTCGTGGATCCCAGTGGAGTTAATTGGATTAGTGGATCATAATCTTTTTAATGCAACAAGCACTCATTTCAGCTTGTCAGTATTATACTGTTGGGTGATGTAGTTGTATTTATTTTTTAAGTTTTTTTATATTAAAATATGTTAAAATAATATAATTATTTTTTAAAGTTGTTTTATATTAAAATATATTAAAATATCATTATATTAAAAAAATCCAAAATATATAAAAAAATTATTTTTTAATAAAAAATTTGAATGAATTTGTTATATTATTATAATCATTTGAACCTCTATGGAAATGATCTCTTTAATAGGAATTTGAATGAATTTGATATATTATTATAATCATTCGAACCTCTATGGAAATGATCTCTTTAATAGAAATACACCTGATTATAAAATGATGAAAATATTCATGAACAGCAGATGATTATGAGATAATTTGTGTATTTTTCAAGTAATTATACTTTATTTGAAATAAATATTAATAGAAAATGAAAATTGAAGAAAACATAAAATTAAATTCTTATTAAAAAATTTGAAACCAATAAAGAAAACTAGCTCCATAGAAAATTAAGATTAAGTATTGTATATTACAACTATAAAACCGAAAAATTATTCTATCTTTAAGAAAAGTCATCATTGTTTAATTTACTCTACTTATATTGGTAAAGTAATGTTTTTCTTCTAAGAACAAAACTACTTGAAGACTAGTGTTGGCCCATTTACGATCAGCCAAGACTGCATGCATTGCACGCCAATGTTGTTTCTTCAAGCCTCTATATAAAGGGAGGCGTAGCTTGAGGACTGAAACCGCATATCCCTCAACCCATAAACACAATGCTACCTCATAATTGCCCGATGGCTACTCATCTTGGCTGGCTGTTTTTAGGAAAGCTCTTCCGAATAATTTGCCTGTTAGCTTCTGCTAAGCTGGTGATGCCATCCAATATTACGGACTTGGATCCTCGTTTTCCCACCGATTGTTTCGATCGCACATCCTTTCCGCCGGATTTCATATTTGGGGTAGCCTCATCCGCTTACCAGGTAGCTCGACTGAACCTTTACTAAGCTTCCCTAGTTGATTACTAATCGCACTTTTCTTCTTATTTAATAAGACTAAATCAAGCTGAGCTTAATTATAGCTAGCTATTAAGATACACACAATTCAAATGCTCCATTGTAATGTTTTTTCATTTGCTGGTGTACTTCTCCCAGCATCTCGTTTCTGGTCGCCTTTCCTCCATTTTATTTATCAAAATGGTGCCACTTAAATGGTTTACATGCACAGGAGGTTTATTTAATGTATATAATTGCGTGTCAAAAACAATTAAAGAATTCCTACATATACCAGTACTATATATGTTATAAAAAAATCCTCAAATATATATATATATATCATCTGATTTTGGAATTCTTTGTTTATGGTATCAAGTACGAGGGTCATGCACTCGTAAGTCTCAGAGGTCCGAGTGAATGGGACACCTTTGCTCAAGATTTCCCAGGTATCTCTCTCTCTTACTACGACTTTAGTATTCGAAATTCAATTTTCAGTATTTTAATTATTGTAATTTGCTTTATTGGCTTTTGTCTTCCCATGAGGTAAGTTTCTAAGAATAAGTCCATCAATTTTATTAACTGAATCTACATCCTCTAATTTCTAAGAATGGATTAAATTTATACTCTTACCTTCAAACTTTAATATTTATTAATTTTTTTTTTGTAATTTCTCATCTATGCACAACAATTTTTATTCCTCGTATTGATTTTTTTTATTTAATTATGAAAAATAGCCTCTTCATAAAACTTTCATGAGTATTTTTGCAATATTCTTTGGTTAAATCGGATAGTTAATGCACGCTAATTTATTAATCTTGATATATCATGCGCAAAGTATCGTTAAAGCATTAATGGTATGCACTCAATTCTTTAAATGAAAAAATCATAAAGAATTGAAAAGGTTTGAGAACTCTTATCATCAACTTAACTATTCCATTTAATATTATTTTATGTGAGAATATTAGTAAATAATATAAATTAATCGAATATTCTACCCAATTCACTTTTTTTTTTGGGGTTTGTTTTTTCTTCGGCATAAACCCTTAAAAAAAAATTATCCATTCCCTCTCTTTCTAAGAAAGGCAGAGTCCTTAATTGATTTTTATTTTATCAATATACTCTTTACTTGATTGAATTAGGAATGAGATCCATATAATATATCAATGTACAATTTAAATGAGATAGATTATTTTTCTGAAAACATCAAAGTGCGTGTAAATGAGGTGCTCTATCTAATAGCTATAGCCGTATAGCCCTTTTGCTTGTGATATATATTTTATATAATTTAAATGAGATAGATTATTTTTCTAAAAACATCAACGTGCGTGTAAACGAGGTGCTCTATTTAATTGAGTTATAGCCCTTTTGCTTGTGATATATATTTTATCATGTCAATAATTTTTTGTCAAGATGAATATTACATAATCCAACTTTTACTTTTATTTCTTTAATCGGTATTGCTTATAAATAATATTATATTTATAATCCATCGATGTGACGGGAATATAAATTATATTTTAAGATATTATTTTAAAATTTAAGTTTTAAAGTTAAATTATTTTTTTAATATAATATCAGAATTTTAATAATTTAATGATCATGAGTTTTAATATCATAATTTTTATTTATTTAATAAAAATTAAATAAAAATTATGTGTGTCTGTTTAAATTTCCTTTGCATATCTTGGTATTTGTTTATGTATGGTTGCTTCATATATTAAAAGGTTTTAAGGACATGAAATTAGGAAACCATAAGACAAATACAGTTTACATCTTAGCATGAATGACTAATGTGCAGCTCCATCGATCATTTTTATGAGGACTTTTAGAAAGGATAGCTGATGGCAGCAACGCAGACACCGCAATTGATTTCTACAATCGCTACCAGGTATAGATCAATTTGATTATAATTCTGTAAAACAATATTAATTTTTTTTTCTAAATAACTCATAATAAAAAATAACACGTATTCCAAATCATGGCAACTGGATTAGAAATTAACAAGTTATTCATTAAATAAGCTAAATTCCATACTGGTAAAGAAATTCTTTACAGCAATAAGGTTATGTTTCGTTTAGTATAACTAAATAAACAGAACACATACAAATACAGAAGATATAAAAACTGAAGAGTAAATTAAAAACAAAGATATTAAATAAATAAATCTATCACTTTAGCAGTTTTGATGTAAATTTGTATTCTTTTAAAACATGATGAGGGACAAGGGGTCTCCATTATCTTGTCTTTTTTGTCTTGATATTATAACCAAATGCTACTTAACAACACAGAAATGCACACCTGCACGCGCACATATTTAGAAACACAAAACCAAACTTTAATGTGTTAGAATCTCTTGAATACTTGTAATAATGAACGTGAATACCCATAACGTGACAGAGTGATCTTCAAATAGTGAAGAACTTGAGCGTGGATGCTTTCAGATTGTCTATCGACTGGTCCAGAGTGATTCCCAGTAAGTATTAGTTAGAGAAAAAGAACAGTAAAAGGATGTGCATTTATTTTTTTGTTCATACTTTTTTACTTTTAGTTTTTTCAAAAACAAATATTTAATGATATTCAGGTGGGAAAATAAGTAGAAAAGTGAACCAGCATGGAATTGATTTCTACAACAAGGTCATCAATGAAAGCATAGAAAACGGTTAAAATCTTCTCCCACTTCTTAGAAGTATACAATTTCTGTTGTTTCATGGGTGCTGCCTGAATCTTTAAAATAATTTGTTAAGAAATGTAGATCAAAGTAAGAAGAACTAAGAAAATTACTTGCAAGGATATCGCAAGCATATTGAACCAACTATTTAGTAACTTCTTGAATTGATCCGTGTGAATTTGATTTCATAATATGAAGAAAAAAAAAATCAAAGAGGATGAAAAAACTAAATAATTCTTTTTTATGTCTTCTGGAGGGTAAAAAATATTTCATTATTTGATTTGGGAAGATGTTATCTAAAAGCCGCTCTCATCTTTTGAGGCTAAACTTCACAGGTTTTGAGCCTTTTATAACTCTCTTTCATTGGGATATTCCTCAAGGACTTGAAGACAATTATGGAGGGTTTCTAAGTGATCAAATTGTGTAAGTAATCACCTTTTATCAAGGTTATTGAATAATTTAAAAATGGAAGTCAAGCATTCGTATTTGTCAAATTATGTATGGAATTGTAACATAGTATTTCTGTTCTTTTAATTAATTTATAGGAATGATTTTCGAGATTTTGCTGAACTTTGCTTCCGGGAATTTGGTGACCGAGTGAAGTACTGGATTACTTTAAATGAGCCACAAAAGTACTCCAGTGCTGGCTATGATTCAGGTGAGTTTGCACCGGGCCGATGTTCCAAATGGGTGAATGAAAAGTACTGCATGAAAGGAGACTCTTCCACTGAGCCTTACAAAGTTGCTCATAATCTCCTCCTTTCTCACGCAGCTGCAGTAAAGACATACAAGGAAAAGTATCAGGTATCCAATAAATGCACATTTTTAATGGATAGAGTATTATTTAATCCCTATGAACAATATATATATATATATATATATATATATATTTATATATATGTAGGCATCACTTTGATTATTGAAAATGTAGGCATCTCAAAATGGGAAGATTGGGATAACACTCAATACCCCTTGGTTCGAACCATACTCTAACAGTACGGATGATTATGATGCTGCCAAAAGATCTCTTGATTTCACGCTTGGTTGGTATGTATTTCTCCAAAACATGAGCTAGTAGCTAGCTGGATCTTCTATAATTTTCATTAATTATTTCAATAACGCAATTGCTTGGTGGTTGCTTAGTAGTCATTGTGATATAATTTGGAAGCTTCATATCATTTTCATTTGTATTACTGCTCTAATCCAAAAGTTGGTCTCCTTTAGCATCATATTTCCTGTCAGAAGACAGTAGTAGATAGTTTAACAAAGCAGAAGAATTTATTTAGACTTTTGGCTTGAATTTAAATTGTTTCCCTGATGTTGGAGAGTCAATATTGTCTTATTGGCTGTATTGGCTTCAATTAATCTAGATTTTCATCTGAAAAAAATAAATTATTGTATAACTCGTACCAACATTTCATGTTTCTAGGTTCTTGAATCCTATAACATATGGTGACTATCCGCCCAGCATGCGGGAATTGGTTAAAGAAAGATTACCACCATTCTCGTCACCAGATGAAGTGAAAGGAACATATGACTTTGTTGGATTAAATTATTATACTGCATATTATGCAGCAAATGCAAATACTTCTGACCCGGATCATCTTAGATATCAAACAGATTCTAATGCCAACATTACAGGTAAGAATTTTGTCATTTTAGTCTTGCTAAGGGACAAATGTTTACTATTGCCATGGACCGAAGCGATAAAAATTGCCAGGTTATGCCCTGAAGGTTTAAAACAATGTACCTCTTTTAAGTCCTTGAAGTTAGATTTTTTTGTCATGTCCATGTACATAGCTATATGGGTTTTTGATGATTATCCAAAAAAAAAGTCCTTGAAGTTAGAAAAGTCTTGAAAAGTCATTAGAGATTTGTAAAACTTAGTTAGAGTTTGATTATTGTTTCCAAAGAAAGAGAGAATTTCATGTGCTTTATATTTTTAAAAGATAAAAATTTATCTCAAAACTATAAGAAAAATAAATTTATTTTATCTATTTGTCACTGTAAAAATAAGTTTTTCGTTTCTTCTTCATTTGTATTTTTTCAGGAGAACGAGGAAGGATCCCCATCGGTCCAAGGGTTTGTTAGAAAATGATACATAATTTAGACAATTTTACTTTTTTTGATATTTGAAATCGAGAAAAAAATGTTATTATAACGCGAGCTAGCTGCATGTTCTACAAATTGCAGGCTGGTGCATCATGGCAGTATATCTATCCAGAGGGGATAAAATATCTTTTGAATTACACCAAAGACAATTACCAAGATCCAATAATTTACATAACTGAGAATGGTATTATAATAAACTTTGCACATTACAATGGAAAGTTAGTAAGATTTCAAGGGCCAAACTCATTAATTCTTCTTTGTTTCATATTTTTCGTCTATTTAGGGTACAGCCGCTTGCTTGATGCTAATGTATCAGATGCTAAAGCCTTGAATGATAGTCCAAGAATAGAATTCCATTTTCACCATCTTCGGAATGTTATAAAATCTATCGAGTGAGTTTACTTACTGTTTAATCACACGATTTTAATTTCCTTTTTTTATCCCCGTTTTTTGCCTTAAATTAAAGTGAACATGCACTTATAATCGGCTGCTAACCAAAAAAGTTAGGGTTCAAATAAAGATTTAAATAAATTAAAAGACCAAAATGTTAACGTTTGAACTCATTTCTGCAGCGATTATGAAGTTCAAGTCAAAGGTTACTTTGCATGGTCTTTCACCGACGACTTTGAATTTACAGATGGATACACCATAGGATTTGGTTTGGTGCATATAAACCGTAAATCTAATTTAACAAGACAAATGAAGCTCTCAGCATCCTGGTTTTCAGAATGCCTTTCGAAGCAATGAGCTGCTCCAGCGGTATATTTCAAGCGATTAAGACTAGCTTGATGGATGAGAAAGAGTCTGGCCAATTAAAACTTGGGTATGTTACCAAGTTAAATTTCAAAGTAAAAATTTAGCCTTTCGGTAATTGAAAATAAATTGGTGAGTGAGGGGAAGGACAAAAATAAGCAATAAACTGGTGAGTGAGGGGAAGGACAAAAATAAGCAGAAAGAGTCTGGCCAATTAAAACTTGGGTATGTTACCAAGTTAAATTTCAAAGTAAAAATTTAGCCTTTCAATAAACTGGTGAGTGAGGGGAAGGACAAAAATAAGCCAAAAATAGGTGAGCATAATGCATCATTGGATAAACTTTCTATCTATATTATAATCCTTATGGATTCACCAATGTTTCACTTCCATCCTTAAATTTCAAAATTCTCTTAATTTTACTTATGTACTTTATAAGAGTTTTTAATCCTTCGTTATTGGACAATGAGAGTTTCAAGCTTGAAGCCTTTAAAAAATATTTTAAAATTTTTTAGTGTTAATTAAAACAAAAATTTGTTGAAATTATAGTCTAAGTTTGGAATTCTTAATATTTTTTTTAAAAAAAAACTTTATTTAACTAGTATTTATAATCATTATGATGATGATAATTAATAAAAACATCATGCTAATGCTGAACCAAATGTTTCCAAGTACTTAGGTAATTAAATTATTGATGAGTGGGTTATTCGAGCATAATTAATAGACATGAAAATAGCAAGTATCCGAAACACAGGTTGTATCTATGCTGTTACAAGCCTTGTCTCTATGATCAGCCTATAATAGTACAGACCGGAAGTCCATGGATGGCCGGGCCTTTAATTTGTTCTGTTTTACGGGAGTCCATGAAAATTTATTTCTAACTAAAAATAATTATAACCTTAACACCTCTGGTTAACAAAGAGGCAAGAGGCATGTTTGACTTTTTAAGCTCAAATTTTTGGATCAATATTTAATTTTTTTTATTTAATTTATTGAAATACAATATGATAATGTTTGTCATGTGAATGTAATATCACAACGATCATTCTTTCAAGTCAGGATAGTTAGGAATAATGTGGAAGGTTAAGAAATTTTTGTCTTTTGTCATAATCTATTTTTGGATAATTTCTTAAATTTATTTTTTTCTTTTGAAAAAAATAAAAACTAACAACTTGAAAAAGTAAGTTGGGGGAGGATTTCAAATATATAAGAAGATCAAGCTACAATTTTGAACAAATTAAAAGTCTAAATGTACCCCATTACACCCAAAATTAAAGAGATAATGCAAATTCAAGTTCAAAGTAAATCATTATTGGATGAATGTGCATAAAAATTAAGCCTAAGGATATAATTAAAATTTTAATAGGCCAATTTAATTTAATCATGGGTCAAATTAATGTTTAATCATGTTTAAGAATTAATTTGGATCTAATTAAAAGATTTAAATGTGCAATGACTTAATTATACTTTGAATGGGTCAAATTAACTTTTTAAGGGTTTAATTGGTAAAAAATTAAGTTTGAGAGCCCAATTTGAGCTTAATTAAAAAGATTAAAATTTTAGGAGATTAAATTTAATTTTTATCAAGTCAATTGATTGACATCAAAGGCAAAATCACAAACAAAGTTTTGGGGTCAATTAATGGTTAGATTGAAGAAATTCACAACTGAGAACCAAGCAGCAAAAGACACCGAACTATGAGGGCTTATTTGATTGAAATTAAGGGTGCAATTGAAGAAATTTAAAAGCTTAATGGTCAATTGAGGGTTAAATTGAAGAAATATAAAACTAAGGACTATAATGAAAAGGCACATAAATCTAGGGCTAAAATTGAAGTGTTTTTAGAGATAAAATTATATAAAATTGAAAGTTTAAAGCTAATTAGATATGTATTTGAGAGCAATTAGAATTTCCACTAAAATGACAGTTTCGAGAGCTACTTTATAGATATATTTAATGCCTCTATTCTTCACTAAAATTTGACAAACATTTTTTCTTCCAAAAATAATTTGACAAAAATTGTACGAAAATAATCACCTGACATTCAACCATATCTTAATATGGTCCTTGTTGGCTGATTGACACCATAATGGACATAGTGCCGACTCAAAAAGACCAACTCAAATAGCCTTCAATTGTCAAATATGATAGTTTATGATGTTTACTTTGAGTTAATAGTTGAAATCCTTTTTAGATAAATCAAGAATCAAAATGTTTTTTTAATGAAGACATGATTGCTCTCTTCCACCTCTTACAAATAGAACCAAATTTCATGGCCATGAAGAAATTGAAAGTCAAAATTTGAAAAAAACATTAGCCTCACCTGGTTCTTTTTCAATGGCTAACCTTTTTTTTCTCTCCATTAGTTTCTTCAGCCACTACAATCTCCCCCCATATCATGACCTATAACAACTCATTTTTCTCTACCAACCTAGCTCCTTGTTGGTGATAGAGACAGCCACCATGAGCTTTTCTCTCTTTGCCACAAACTTCTTCTTCCTTAAATGCCAACCATTGATTCTTTCATTAGTGGCAACCGCCAACATAACCTCTTCCTCATGTATTTTCAGGCAAAAGATGAAGGATGATGAACAGTAACCAAATAACGTGTCATCTAGTTTGTTTTTTTTTTTTATAAAAAAAAATCTTGAAAACAACTTTGTTTTGACTTTAGGATTTTAATTTAAGAATTTGATCAAAGTTCAATTTAGTCTTTTGACTTTTAGTTATTGCAATTATGTTCCTAATGAGTTTGAAACTTCTCATTTTATGTAATTTCACCTTTGCTAAACTTCAATATTAGCCTCGAATTTTAACATCTTTTTTTATTTTAGTCATTGTTGTAGGATTTATGCAAATTGACTATCAAACTTCTAATATGCTTTATTTTTATACTTGATTTCAACTAATTAACTTTGTAAAAATTAAGTTTGGTCCTTTAAAATTTTAATATTCTTAATTAAGCTTAAATTGAGTTTCCAAACTTAATTCTTCACCAATTAAGCCCTAATAAAATTAATTTGACCTATTTAAAGTATAATTAAGTCTTTATACTTAAATAAAATAATTAATTTGACCTAAATTAGTTATTAAACATAATTAAACATTTAATTTGGCTCTCCAATTAAACATCTAATTATGACATCGGGCTTATTTTTTTATGTAGATTTGTCCAATAATAATTTAGTTTAACTTTAAATTTGTATTCTCTCTTTAATTTTGGGTGCAATGAGGTATAATTAAGTTTCTAATTTTATTCATAATTGCAACTTAATTCTTTGTATATTTGAAATCGCCCTTAGTTTTTTTTTTTTTTAAATAAATTTATTTTATCTATTTGTCACTGTAAAAATAAGTTTTTCGTTTCTTCTGCATTTGTATTTTTTCAGGAGAACGAGGAAGGATCCCCATCGGTCCAAGGGTTTGTTAGAAAATGATACATAATTTAGACAATTTTACTTTTTTTGATATTTGAAATCGAGAAAAAAATGTTATTATAACGCGAGCTAGCTGCATGTTCTACAAATTGCAGGCTGGTGCATCATGGCAGTATATCTATCCAGAGGGGATAAAATATCTTTTGAATTACACCAAAGACAATTACCAAGATCCAATAATTTACATAACTGAGAATGGTATTATAATAAACTTTGCACATTACAATGGAAAGTTAGTAAGATTTCAAGGGCCAAACTCATTAATTCTTCTTTGTTTCATATTTTTCGTCTATTTAGGGTACAGCCGCTTGCTTGATGCTAATGTATCAGATGCTAAAGCCTTGAATGATAGTCCAAGAATAGAATTCCATTTTCACCATCTTCGGAATGTTATAAAATCTATCGAGTGAGTTTACTTACTGTTTAATCACACGATTTTAATTTCCTTTTTTTATCCCCGTTTTTTGCCTTAAATTAAAGTGAACATGCACTTATAATCGGCTGCTAACCGAAAAAGTTAGGGTTCAAATAAAGATTTAAATAAATTAAAAGACCAAAATGTTAACGTTTGAACTCATTTCTGCAGCGATTATGAAGTTCAAGTCAAAGGTTACTTTGCATGGTCTTTCACCGACGACTTTGAATTTACAGATGGATACACCATAGGATTTGGTTTGGTGCATATAAACCGTAAATCTAATTTAACAAGACAAATGAAGCTCTCAGCATCCTGGTTTTCAGAATGCCTTTCGAAGCAATGAGCTGCTCCAGCGGTATATTTCAAGCGATTAAGACTAGCTAGATGGATGAGAAAGAGTCTGGCCAATTAAAACTTGGGTATGTTACCAAGTTAAATTTCAAAGTAAAAATTTAGCCTTTCGGTAATTGAAAATAAATTGGTGAGTGAGGGGAAGGACAAAAATAAGCCAAAAATAGGTGAGCATAATGCATCATTGGATAAACTTTCTATCTATATTATAATCCTTATGGATTCACCAATGTTTCACTTCCATCCTTAAATTTCAAAATTCTCTTAATTTTACTTATGTACTTTATAAGAGTTTTTAATCCTTCGTTATTGGACAATGAGAGTTTCAAGCTTGAAGCCTTTAAAAAATATTTTAAAATTTTTTAGTGTTAATTAAAACAAAAATTTGTTGAAATTATAGTCTAAGTTTGGAATTCTTAATATTTTTTTTAAAAAAAAACTTTATTTAACTAGTATTTATAATCATTATGATGATGATAATTAATAAAAACATCATGCTAATGCTGAACCAAATGTTTCCAAGTACTTAGGTAATTAAATTATTGATGAGTGGGTTATTCGAGCATAATTAATAGACATGAAAATAGCAAGTATCCGAAACACAGGTTGTATCTATGCTGTTACAAGCCTTGTCTCTATGATCAGCCTATAATAGTACAGACCGGAAGTCCATGGATGGCCGGGCCTTTAATTTGTTCTGTTTTACGGGAGTCCATGAAAATTTATTTCTAACTAAAAATAATTATAACCTTAACACCTCTGGTTAACAAAGAGGCAAGAGGCATGTTTGACTTTTTAAGCTCAAATTTTTGGATCAATATTTAATTTTTTTTATTTAATTTATTGAAATACAATATGATAATGTTTGTCATGTGAATGTAATATCACAACGATCATTCTTTCAAGTCAGGATAGTTAGGAATAATGTGGAAGGTTAAGAAATTTTTGTCTTTTGTCATAATCTATTTTTGGATAATTTCTTAAATTTATTTTTTTCTTTTGAAAAAAATAAAAACTAACAACTTGAAAAAGTAAGTTGGGGGAGGATTTCAAATATATAAGAAGATCAAGCTACAATTTTGAACAAATTAAAAGTCTAAATGTACCCCATTACACCCAAAATTAAAGAGATAATGCAAATTCAAGTTCAAAGTAAATCATTATTGGATGAATGTGCATAAAAATTAAGCCTAAGGATATAATTAAAATTTTAATAGGCCAATTTAATTTAATCATGGGTTAAATTAATGTTTAATCATGTTTAAGAATTAATTTGGATCTAATTAAAAGATTTAAATGTGCAATGACTTAATTATACTTTGAATGGGTCAAATTAACTTTTTAAGGGTTTAATTGGTAAAAAATTAAGTTTGAGAGCCCAATTTGAGCTTAATTAAAAAGATTAAAATTTTAGGAGATTAAATTTAATTTTTATCAAGTTAATTGATTGAAATCAAAGGCAAAATCACAAGAAAAACAAAGTTTTGGGGTCAATTAATGGTTAGATTGAAGAAATTCACAACTGAGAACCAAGCAGCAAAAGACACCGAACTATGAGGGCTTATTTGATTGAAATTAAGGGTGCAATTGAAGAAATTTAAAAGCTTAATGGTCAATTGAGGGTTAAATTGAAGAAATATAAAACTAAGGACTATAATGAAAAGGCACATAAATCTAGGGCTAAAATTGAAGTGTTTTTAGAGATAAAATTATATAAAATTGAAAGTTTAAAGCTAATTAGATATGTATTTGAGAGCAATTAGAATTTCCACTAAAATGACAGTTTCGAGAGCTACTTTATAGATATATTTAATGCCTCTATTCTTCACTAAAATTTGACAAACATTTTTTCTTCCAAAAATAATTTGACAAAAATTGTACGAAAATAATCACCTGACATTCAACCATATCTTAATATGGTCCTTGTTGGCTGATTGACACCATAATGGACATAGTGCCGACTCAAAAAGACCAACTCAAATAGCCTTCAATTGTCAAATATGATAGTTTATGATGTTTACTTTGAGTTAATAGTTGAAATCCTTTTTAGATAAATCAAGAATCAAAATGTTTTTTTAATGAAGACATGATTGCTCTCTTCCACCTCTTACAAATAGAACCAAATTTCATGGCCATAAAGAAATTGAAAGTCAAAATTTGAAAAAAACATTAGCCTCACCTGGTTCTTTTTCAATGGCTAACCTTTTTTTTCTCTCCATTAGTTTCTTCAGCCACTACAATCTCCCCCCATATTATGACCTATAACAACTCATTTTTCTCTACCAACCTAGCTCCTTGTTGGTGATAGAGACAGCCACCATGAGCTTTTCTCTCTTTGCCACAAACTTCTTCTTCCTTCAATGCCAACCATTGATTCTTTCATTAGTGGCAACCGCCAACATAACCTCTTCCTCATGTATTTTCAGGCAAAAGATGAAGGATGATGAACAGTAATCAAATAACGTGTCATCTAGTTTGTTTTTTTATAAAAAAAAATCTTGAAAACAACTTTGTTTTGACTTTAGGATTTTAATTTAAGAATTTGATCAAAGTTCAATTTAGTCTTTTGACTTTTAGTTATTGCAATTATGTTCCTAATGAGTTTGAAACTTCTCATTTTATGTAATTTCACCTTTGCTAAACTTCAATATTAGCCTCGAATTTTAACATCTTTTTTTATTTTAGTCATTGTTGTAGGATTTATGCAAATTGACTATCAAACTTCTAATATGCTTTATTTTTATACTTGATTTCAACTAATTAACTTTGTAAAAATTAAGTTTGGTCCTTTAAAATTTTAATATTCTTAATTAAGCTTAAATTGAGTTTCCAAACTTAATTCTTCACCAATTAAGCCCTAATAAAATTAATTTGACCTATTTAAAGTATAATTAAGTCTTTATACTTAAATAAAATAATTAATTTGACCTAAATTAGTTATTAAACATAATTAAACATTTAATTTGGCTCTCCAATTAAACATCTAATTATGACATCGGGCTTATTTTTTTATGTAGATTTGTCCAATAATAATTTAGTTTAACTTTAAATTTGTATTCTCTCTTTAATTTTGGGTGCAATGAGGTATAATTAAGTTTCTAATTTTATTCATAATTGCAACTTAATTCTTTGTATATTTGAAATCGCCCTTAGTTTTTTTTTTTTTTTGTAATAGTCAAAATTTTTATTAGAAAGGCGATTACAAATACAATATCCTAACTTAATAAACAGAGGAAAGAAACAGAGAAAAGAAAACCACAAAAGCTGGCACATGAAACAAGGGAGAGCAACAATTAAGGGCAAAACTATTATTACTTTATTTTTTTAAAAAATAAAAGTAAATTTTGAGGAATAATCCAAAAATAAATTATGACATCCCTATTGTTTTCCTACCATACCAGGGCAGCTACATTGTCCCTTAGAGTTGATGCTGTTGAAGTGCAATTGATGGTGTCGCATTAGATATACCTAACATCATAACCTTGATTATTTGTTCTAAATACAGTATTGGATCAATGTATGATCTAGCTGCTATTGTTGGGTTTCTTCACCATAAATCATCATAATCCTAAAGTTACATACATCATCACCATCTTCTTCCTTTCTTTCTTTACTAAAACAAAACCCCTATTTTCATTCAACCAAGAACCCAATATAAAGTTGATCAAACCCACTTGTAAATAATAAAAAAAAAACAGAAAAGGAATAAATTTGAAAAATCAATAAAATAAAAGATAAAAAATATATCAATTAATGTTACACGTTTCTTGAATTTTGTGGTTTTATGATATGGGTTATATATGATGTTATGAAATTAGGTTATTTCATATGAGTTTCTTTCTTTGTTTGTATATGCAGGTAATTTAGCTATTTTATCGATTTAAAAATTTTAATTGACTGAAAATGTAAAATGTAACTTTTAAAAGAATAGAAAAAAAGTGAAAAAAAGAGAGTATATTACAAGGAGATATTTTTTCCTGCAATCTCGTTCTTCAACTTATCTGGTAATTGGAGTCTTTGTCAGAAATACATGGAAGAAGATCCACCAGCATGGTCGTGGATGGGAAATGGAGATAATTGGAGTGGTGGATCATGATCTTGTGGATGCTCCAAGCACTCATTTCCCTGTTAGTGCCCTACGTTCTAAATAGAAGTCTTCATGTGTTTAATGAAATATGAACCTCTATGGAGATGTTCTAGACATTTTTTTACTGTAATAGGAAAAAAGTCTTCGTGTGTTTCATGTGTTCAATAATTAAATTATAATTATTTTTTTTATATAAAAGATATAATTATACTAAATTTTTTTAATATCAAAACTTCGCAGGCTAGATTTATATTATTTTATATTAATTTTTTATTAAATAAATAAAAATAATAAAATTTAAATTTAAGGTTACTAAATTATCAAGATTATGATGTTATATTAAAAAATTAATTCAATTTAATAATTTAAATTATTAGATATTAAATTTTAAAATATAATTTATATTATTTTATAATGATTTTTATAAAAAAGATAATAATTTTATTAGATTTTGTTTACATGAATCCATAATATACGGATCCATGTTGTATGGATCGATATGATCGAGTGGTTGACAGTTGGCACATAATGCTCATAATGCCCATAATGTGCTTAGGTAACTTCCATTAACTGATTTGTATCCAATAATTAATTAATTAGAGAAATGCCCACTTGTTGCATTGTATATGATACTTCTTAAAAATTGCAATAAAAGCTAAATGTCGACAAATAAATGTAAAATAAAAATAAAACTAAAAATGACAATTGAATTAATGCATAAAATTTGTAATTAAAAAAAGACATATTATCATATCTTACGCCACCAAAACTAGTTAAAAGCTTAATAATTATTTTCAAATTTAAAAAGATTTTTAAATAGAAAAATAAAAATGTTAATAAATATTATAAATTAACTTATATTAATAAAAAAAATAATGATATTATGGATAATTTCACAATTAATATCTGATCTGAGCATCAACTCAAGCAAGGCCTTACTGAAGAAGGTTGGTTATATCAACAATTTTATTATTTAAAAGATAAATATTTAATTTGATAAGTAGTAAATATTTAAAATAAAAAAGATTAATATTAAAAATACATGATGTTGCCAATAAAAAATCAACCTAAAAGATAGACATTTTAGATTCGCAGTTGTATTATTGATTTATAAGTCATACTTTATCATTAACATCATTATAATTGTTATAGCAAAAATAATTTTGAAATATTAAATTAATTTATTAGTAGAGAAATATAAAAGATAAATACAATTAATCACACAAAAATCATATGATTTTGCATGATTCTATTAAAATTAATTTCTATCAAATAATCATCATAATTTAAAAACATAAATTAACAAAATATAATTTATATTATTATTTAATTTATTTTCTTAAGTGAAAGTCTTTTAAACTTGAAATTTACTTTAAGTAAAAGTTTTTTAAACTTGAAATTTACACAAATTTATATTATATATTTTATATTTAATTTTTATTAAATAAACAGGGATGCTAAAATTTATACTCATGATTTTTTGGATATTAAAACTTTGATATTATATTAAAAAAAAATTTAACTTAAAAATTTGAATTATGAAATATAATTTTAAAATATAATTTATATTATTATTTATCTGTTACAACATGTTTAAAAGTGAGTTTGAGGAAATACTTTATTATATTCTCTACCGCCAAATAAAGAGAGAACTCCCACTGAATCTTTAAGCAAATCAACTGTAGTAGTTTTCATTCCCAAATTGTCTTTTGGGCTTTTAATTGAGAAATTGTCCGACAATGAAATTATTATTTATTTATTTATTTATTATTATTATTATTATCAGTCAAGTTCTAATGTTTACTTATAATTTAGTTGCTTTTTCTTTTTTAATTATTTTGAAAACAATTATTAAGCTTTACTAGTTTTGGGGATCTCTGGCATGATGATGTCCTTTTTAATTATAAATTTATATGCATTGATTCATTTGTCATTTTTATCTTTTTTTTATTATACATTTATTTAATTCACATTCACAATTAATTTTTATTTCAATTTTTAAGAAGTATAATATACAAAGCAGCAAGTGGGTATTTCGCTAATTAATTAGTTAATTAATGGGAAACAATTCAGTTAATGGAGGATACCTAGGCACATTATGGGCATAATGAGGCAAACTGTCAACCATTTGATCATATGGATCCATACTCTTCTTTTTTTTTTTAATAAAATATTAGAGATTTATTAAATTAATTGTTAATTATAGCCATTAATAACATGATTTAATAGAGAATAAAAGTATATAAAATTTAAGAAGAGTCATAAAACTTTTTAATATAATTAAATCAACATCAATCTAATCAAGCAAAAAGACCCTAAAAAAAAAACATAACCAAGCAGCTAAGTTATCTTCTCTGCTTAACCAAATAATCAGCAACATCATTGATCTTCTCTTTATGAACATGATTAAAACACACATAATAAATCCTATTGAATTTTGTTTGCAGGCAACAAAGCGGCATAACATTTTCTTCCCGTTAGTTTAAGAAATGGCAATATTATAAGAATTTGACTCAACAACTCATTGATTTGTATTTAATTGTCAAGATCTCAGCATCATTAACTTCCATATTACCTATGAAATAAGAAAAAAAATACGATGATATCTCCCTTCTTTATGATATCTGATAACACCACCAACAATTCCTGAAGATTGGTTTGCCATTTGAAGATGTTTCAATACAGCAAGAGGTATTCATGAAGGATCACTTCCCATATATATCCTGGTAGTCCATATAAAAATATATTTTAATGAACAAATTATATTAAAAATTCTCACCATATTACCTATGGCAGCTTTCATTACGGGCATCAGAAAACTCGACTATCAAAATATATGATATAATTATTTATTTTTTTGTATAGAAAGATTTATAGTTATTGACTTATTATCATATTGATATATGTCTGGGCATCCAAGGTGTTAGCTATCAAGAAATATAGTATAATTATATCTTTTCAATTAAAAAAGTAATAGTGTAATTGTTATATTTATCGGTTGTCCTCGTTTGGATCTTGATTTTAGTTTAGTAAATACAAACAACAGGCATCTGGTACTGTAACCTTTTTTTTTTACAGAGCAATCTGATGGAACATATAGTGGATAAATAGGATCAGCTATATATATTTGTATTTCTATTACATAAAACACTTATTTGGTAATGACTGAAGTACATGGGAGGAGAAAATACTCCAGCATATATAGTCATGGATGGGACATGGAGTTAACTGGATTGGTAGATTGCAAGTAAGATAATAGCTCTGGTGTCAAAAGTCAAACTGGATAGAAACGAAATTCCTGATTCGAATTCTATTATTTAAATTTCTCAACTTATAAACGAGTATGTGATTTATCAAGAATTTGGAGTTAATAAATTCTCCTTCATGTTTTTGTTTGTAAAAGTCCTGCGGATAGATTCCAGAAATATATCCAGAAAATAAATAAATAAATAAACAAATAATATTCTGGTTTAGTAGATTATAATCTTTCGGATGCTAAAAGCACTCATTTCCCTGTCAGGTTTTGCTTTACCAAAAAAATTTCATTTTAACTTGGATAAAAATCCCTACCATAGCCGCTTACATTACACACATATGTTTGCCTCTATATAAAGGAAGGTTTAACATGAGAATTGAAACCACAAATCCCTCAACCCATAAACACATTGCTACCTAATAATTGCTAGATGGCGATTCGTCTTGGCTGGCCATTTTTAGGAATGCTCTTCCTAATAATTTGCCTGTTAGCTTCTGCAAAGCTAGTGATGCCAACCACAGATAGTAATGTTACCGCTTACTTCAATCGAACATCCTTTCCAGAGAATTTCAAGTTTGGGGTAGCCTCATCCTCTTACCAGGTAGCGAGACTGAACCTTCACTTTGCTTCCAGGCTAGGATTCCCTATACGTAGTCATCAACTTCTCATCGCGAGACTACAGCTAGCTATAAAGATACACACAATTCAGATGGTTATAAGACTAAACCAGGCTGAGCTTATGCCTAGCTGAGAACATACACACAATTCAGATGCTGCTGTACTTCTCCTAGCAGCTCGTTTCTGTGGCCTTCCCTCCAATTTATTTTCCAAACTGGAGCCAAACAAATGGTTTACATGCTTAAAAAAATATTACATTAAAATTTTTAGAGTGAAGCAGGGCCAAAACGCATGCATAGAAGGATTTTTGTTTATTGTATATAACCGTGTGTCAAAAAATTAATGAATGCCTACATATCCCAATAAGATATTATTAATGTTAATATTTTTCAATTCTTTGTTTATGGAATCAAGTGCGAGGGTAATATCGGAGGTCACAGAGGTCAGAGTTTATGGGAAAATTTTACTCGATCTTACCCAGGTATCTCTCTCTCTCTCTCTCTCTCTCTCTCTCTCTCTCCACATCTCTCTCTATCTCTCTCTCTCTCTCTCTCCATCTCTATCTCTCTCTCTCTCTCTCTCCCTCTCTCTCTCTCTCTCTCTCTCTCTCTCTCTCTCTCTCTCTCTCTCTCTCTCTCTCTCTCTCTCTCTCTCTCTCTCTCTCTCTCTCTCTCTCTCTCTCTCTCTCTCTCTCTCTCTCTCTCTCTCTCTCTCTCTCTCTTTCTCACATTTTAGTAATTTAATTATTGTAATTTGCTTTATTGGCTTTTGTCTTCCCCTCAGGTATGTTTCTAAGAATAAGTCCTTCAATTTTATTAACTTAATCTTTCATATATCCTCTAATTTCTTAGAACGGATTACAAGATTAGAGTTTAGAATACAAGATTAAAAGATTGATAAACAGAAGTAATTAAATTTAAACAAGAAATTCTCATTGATCCTTTCACAATCATGAAAGCAATATTCAAGATAATTTAACTTGTAAATCTTCAAATTAATTTATAGTTGTATAGAACATATAGATAAAATGATGCCACACTTTCATTACTTGAATATTCTTACATTTCAAAGGTGAACATATATCTTATTATTACTAATATTGATTTTAGGTTTATGTATTATCACATTTTCATCTTATTCTTCTTCTTTTTAAATAATATATCATCCATGCATATCTTCATATATGTTTCTGTAAGGTTGCTTCATAGATTAAAAGGTTATAAGAACATGAGAGAAACCATAGGACAATTACAGTTCATATAAATCTTTGCATGAATGACTAATGTACAGCTCCATCGATCCTTTTTTTGAGAACTTTCAGAAAGGATATCTGGTGGCACCAACGCACTCATCGCAAATGATTTCTTCAATCGCTTCGAGGTATATATCAATTTGATGATAATGGGATTTTGGATTGCTTTTAGCATGACTTATGAAGAATCGATCTTTTTTAGTTAATTTGATTCATTATCGAAATTTCTTTTTCTAAATAACTCACAATAAAAATAACACATATTCCAAACCATGGCAACTGGATTAGAAATTAACAAGTTATTCATTGCTAAGATGATCCAATGATGTACATTAGATAAGCTAAATTCCTCACTGGTAAAGAATTTTGAAATTCTTTACTGTCGTGAGATTATTTTTGGTTAGTGTACTAGAATAAAAAACAGATACAAAAGAGAAAAACAAATTTTATTGGAGAGAGACATAAGTATACAATAAATCTGTTGCTACAATAATTTTGATATAAACTTGTGTCCTGCGGTATAAAGGAAGGACGTGTCTACAATCTTTATCTCTCGTCTTCATATATTAAGTAACAAAGCTATCTAAAAACCGCAAACACATGCTCACGCGCACGAGCTCACACACAAATACATGTATCTTCATCTCCTTTGATACGCTAGTTTTTCCACCAACTTTATAGTAAAAATTGACTGCAGCGCAAGTAGGGTTTAGAAACAGAAAACTAAAGTTTAATCTCGTTAAAATCCAATGAATACATGTAATAATGAACGTGAATGCCATACCGTTACAGAATGATCTTGAAATATTGGAGGACATGCATATGGATGCTTTCAGATTCTCTATCAACTGGGCCAGATTACTTCCCAGTAAGTATTAGTTAGAGATAAGGAACAGTGAAAGGATGTGCATTTATTTATTTGTTGACACGTTTTTACTTTTAGTTTTCTCAAAAAAAAATATTTAATGATATTCAGGTGGGAATATAAGCGAAGTGAACCCGCATGGAATTGATTTCTACAACAAGGTCATCAATGAAAGCATAGAAAACGGTTTAAATCTTCTCCCTCTTAGAATAAATATGCAATTTCTGTTGTTTCATGGGTGCTGCTTGAATCTTCAAAATAATTTGTTAGGAAATGTGGATCATAGTCAAAAGAACTCAGAAAATTACTTGCATGGCTATCTCAAGCATATTGAACCAACTATTTGGTAACTTCTTGAATTGATCCGTGTGAATTTGATTTCATAACATGAAAATAAAACAAAAGGGGATCAAAAAACTAAATCATTTTTTTTCCAGAGGGTAAAAAAAAAAATTCACAATATGATTTGAGAAGATATCTAAAAGCCGCTCTCATGTTTTGAGGGTAAACTTCACAGGTTTAGAGCCTTTCGTAACTATCTTTCATTGGGATAGTCCTCAAGCACTTGAAGACAAGTACGAAGGGTTTCTAAGTTATCAAATTGTGTAAGTTATCACCTTTTATCACATATTGTGTTCCATCATCATATAATTCAAAAATAGAAGCCAAGCATTTGTATTTGTAAAATTATGATATGGAATTGTAACATAGAATTTCTGTTCTTTTAATTGATTTATAGGAACGATTTTCGAGACTATGCTGACCTTTGCTTCCGGGAATTTGGTGACCGAGTGAAGTACTGGATTACTTTAAATGAGCCACAAAAGTTCGCCACTGCTGGCTATGATACAGGTGACTTTGCACCGGGCCGATGTTCCAAATGGGTGAATGAAACGTACTGCAAAAAAGGAAACTCTTCCACTGAGCCTTACATAGTTGCCCACCATCTCCTCCTTTCTCATGCAGCAGCAGTAAAGACATACAAGGAAAAGTATCAGGTATCCATGAAAGGCACATTTTTAATGGATAGAGTACTATTTATTAATCCCTATGAACAATATATTTAGGCATCCCTTTGTTTATTGAAAATGTAGGCATCTCAAAATGGGAAGATTGGGATAACATTCAATACCCCTTGGTTCGAACCCTATTCTAACAGTACGGATGATTATGATGCTACCAAAAGATCTCTTGATTTCTCGCTTGGTTGGTATGTATTTCTCCAAAAATATAAGGTTGTAGCTAGCTGCATCTTCTATAATTATTTTCATTAATTATCTCAATAATATAATTGCTTGGTAGTTGCTTAGTAGTCCTTGTGATAGAATTTGGAAGCTTCATATCAATTTCATTTGTATTACTGCTCTAATCCAAAAGTTGGTCTCCTTTAGCATCATATTTCCTGTCAGAAGACAGTAGTAGATAGTTTAACAAAGCAGAAGAATTTATTTAGACTTTTGGCTTGAATTTAAATTGTGGCACTTTTGTATCCTGATGTTGGAGAGTCGATATTGTCTTGTTGGCTCTATTTGTTTCAATTAATCTAGATTTTCGTAAGAAAAAAACTAAATTATTGTATAACTCATAACAACATTTCATGTTTCTAGGTTCTTGAATCCTATAACATATGGTGACTATCCGACCAGCATGCGGGAATTGGTTAAAGAAAGATTGCCAAAATTCTCTTCACAAGATGAAGTGAATGTAATATTTGACTTTGTTGGATTAAATTATTATACTGCATATTATGCAGCAAATGCAAATCCTGCTGACCCAGATCATCTTAGATATCAAACAGATTCTAATGCCATAATTCAAGGTAGGAATTTTGTCATTTTAGTGAATTTGATGCTGAGGTTATGCCCTGCGGGTTTAAAGCAAGCTGGGGTTGTTATAACATAATTTCACCTTGTTGTTCTCATCATACTTTTTCAGCAAAACGAGATGGGATCCCCCTCGGTCCACAGGTTTGAATGAAAATGATACGTTTTTTACCCAATTTCTTTAGACATTTGATAGTTATAACTAAGCTTCATATGTGACAAATTGCAGGCTGGTGCACCATGGCAGTATGTCTATCCAGAGGGGATAAAATATCTTTTGAATCACATCAAAGACAAATACCAAGATCCAGTAATTTACATAACCGAGAATGGTATTATAATAAGCTTTGCAGATTAAAATGGAGATCTAGTAAGATTTTAATGGCCAAACTCGTTAATTCTTCGTCTCTTTCATATCTTTCTTCTATTTAGGGTACAGCCGCGTGCTTGCTAAATTTTCAGATTCTGAAACCTTGGATGATAGTCCAAGAATAACATTCCATTATAACCATCTGCAGAATATTCTAAAATCTATCAAGTGAGTTTTCCTATAGTATAATTCCACGGTTTTAATTTCCTTTCTTTGTTGATTTTGCATTAAATTAAAAGTTAGGGCTCAAATAATGATTTAAATAAATTAAAAGACCAAACTCTTAACATTTGAACTGATCATTTTTGCAGCGATTATAAAGTTAAAGTCAAAGGTTACTTTGCATGGACTTTCACCGACGACTTTGAATTTACAGATGGATACAACGTAGGATTTGGTTTGGTGCACATAAACCGTACAGATAATTTAACAAGACAGATGAAGCGCTCAGCAACCTGGTTTTCAGAATGCCTTGTGAAGAACTGAGCTGATCCCGACGGTTTATTTCAAGCGATTAAGACTAGCTTGATGGATGGGAAAGAGTTAATTTGGCCAATATA